>NC_060156.1:3016421-3026447 GCF_021292245.1 Micropterus dolomieu | reverse complement strand
TGCTACAGTTTTAAGTTTATCCCAGACTTCATCTGGTGACATCAACCTGAAGGCAGAAGTGAAGAACTCTCACACTTTTCCAACATTGTAGGAGCTTTTCTACAGAGTATGTTCACTAGGGGTGTAACGGGACACAAAAGTCTCGGTTCACATCACACCCTGCCATCCACTTAAGTCACTCACGACGTGGAGGATGGCAATTCGTTTAAGACGGGTATTTATATATCCGGTAGTGGGTACTGTATTTTAGCCTTTCCCAGGGCTGGAAATTAACACCAACAAATGCGGGTAGATTTTCTGTTTGGCGGCTAATGTTGGAAGGCTACCTGCCACATTGGCGGAAGAACGTAATCGGTACGATTTCGCCATATAATATCTTTTTGACGGACCTGTTGTTTTTTGTGGTGTGTCGCACTTAAATTGGTCCCCGCGGTACCAAGGGATCTTAAATCATGTAACACACGGATTAGGGACGTTCATTGGTTGTTGTTTTTAAGTTCATTTCAGGTTTCTTGTGTTTGATTTGCATAGATTTGTAAGGGGGTGGGCATTAGGGGATTGGAGTTGGGAGCCGTCAAGTCATGCTTGGAGTACCTGGAGTGTTTTTAGCATGTAGCTAGCGACCACCGTAACGTGCACACCTGTCAACCCTCCCGTTTCCCCGGGCTTCTCTGTTCTCTCCCGATGTCCTCCCTCCTAAAATATTTCCCCGTAAATCTCCTGTTTATTTTTACCCGCTGTTTGCTACGTTCCCCTCCGGTAAAACCGGTGGCAGCATGTAGAACAGCCCTGTAACAGTGAACATAAGTCAACAGCACTCGCAAATAAAACAAGAAGAAGAAGTAAAGCAGTGCGACGGGTTCAGGACAGACGATGAGTTGCTAAACAGAGTATTTCACATGCATTTGCCCCTAAAATAGATATGTGTGTAGACTGTAGTTTTTCTTGACCAAAGATTTAATAAATGAAAACAACCTACAATTAATATTAGGCCTGTGGTAGTGATACACTTCATATAAAAGTTTAATGAATATAGTGGGGGGAGGCAAAAATGAGGCTGAAGCAGAAGATAGAAAAAATATTATTGATGAGGTTTAAGTTGAATGATAAAGCATTATAAAGAGCTTCTTTAGCATCTTGTAAGTTTATGGAACAATTTACTGTTATGTCTTAAGTACATTTTATAGCAAAGAATTAATTTTGCTTCAAATTTCAATATGGTGTCTTCTTTAAGTTTGTATTCGACAGAATACCTTATTATCTCAATTAAAAGTACTGAAACAAACGTTTAAGTGACATAAAAAGGCAAGATATTATTTTGGCCGGTAAAAAATATGTTTGGCCGGTGGATTTTTTCATCTATCAGTCCCATTGGCAGCTGAGCCAAAAAGTTAATTTCCACCCCTGGTCTTTCCTGATTAGATAGATGAACAAGCATGTAAGAATGTGCTGTGAATTGAGTGTGTGAGTTAAATAGGAAAGCAGGTTATAGGGCTCTGCCTGTGCTAATTAAACTGCAGGTGCAACAATGTTGTTACTGTAGCTACAAGCTCAGGAATTTGTGTTTGAAAGTTAGTTATAACATTATAATAATCCTACATACTGCACTATAAAATGAAAAAAAAAACAAACAAAAAAAAGGAAAATGTAACAGTTTAATGAAACAATGAATCGACTTTCAAATCTATCTCACTACTGAAGTATTCAGGGACAATGTAACTAACAAATATAATGTAAATAACACAAGGGAAGAGACAAAATCATTTGGCTGCACTACATTTTCTGTTGGTCTTGCATAAAGAGCGAAGGGAAAAATGAGAAATGTCCTGATTCTTATATATGTACAGCAATTTGTAGGTTATCCATAAGAAAATACCATACCTCTCTCATTTCTTTTATTTTGGAGCCTCCTTTTCCTATGAGGGAGCCACACTGGCTGGCTGGCACTACAAGCCTTAAGGTGACTGGGGGCTTGCTGGTTGCTGGGCTGTTGCTCATGGAATTGATTATGTCCTAGAAAACAAGAACATATATTTCATCTTGTAGTGATAATAGTTTCACACTGTGACACAAAAAATATTCATGACGTCAATTGTTTTGGTAATGGCGATCCATATAAATCCATACCCAAACTTAAAAGTCAGTACAAATGAGTTTCACAAACATATATGTTTTTGTTTCACATCTTTTCTGCTTGGTGAATGAGCACTGTCCTTTGGCTTTGTCTTTAAATAACGAGCCTTGGTCTGGCGGATCAGATTTTTCACAGGTCACTGAGGACACAGCAGTCGGTCTCCTTTTGCAACTTCCAGTCACAACACTTGAGTTTATCATTTAGGTGAGTGACATCAAATACAGGAACAGAGGAAGAGATAGCTGAGTGGAAATGATTTACATTCACCTTTTGCATCCATGCAATCGAAATATCTACCACAATGAAGGATTATTTCAAGGTACAAGGTAGATTTATTTAGCATTTTACACCACAGGGTTGAATGAGATTAAGTTACTGTACATCGAATATATTTATGTGTCCTATCAGAAAGATCTGTGTTCAGTGCTCCAACGACTGGAGACTTTGCATGTTGAAAATGTGAAACGAAGTTTAAAATGATAAACTAAGTTTTGGGAATAATATCAAGCAGACAGATGTTTGTGTCTGCTGTTTCAATTTGAGGTACAGTAGCCTGAGGTCCAGAAAGACTCTTGGAATTAAAATGAGATTTAACACTAATCTGGAATTACACTAATAAACCAAAGGCAGACAGGTACTTTGTGTGTACATAAAGAGGGCAAAAGGACTTGAACTTCGGACTTTATTAGTGCATGTGCCCAGTGAGAGGTGCATGTGTTACTTTAAATAAAAATACTGCTGCCACCCATTACACAACTTTATCGTACCTCCTCAAATTTGTAGGCAATCATAGCAAAAGCCTTGAAGATGGTGTCTGTTGGTCCAGTGATGGTTACAATCCTCTCTGGACAGTTGCCCTCAGAAATATTGATCCGTGCTCCGCTCTGGAAAAACAACATAAACATATTGTCGATGGAGTCCCCATAGTCAATGTGAGACCGTAATCCACAAATGGATCGATACCGAATTTAAGTGGTGCTTTTTGAGACGGAAACCCACCTCTTCACGCATCTTTTTTACTGTTTCCCCTTTCTGTAAAAAAGTTAAAAATATAATTAATTCAAAACATGGTTCAATATGTATATTCTTTCCATGAATACATGTTCTATTAAAAATAACATACCTTGCCAATTATACTTCCAACCTCCTGCGATAAAAAAAAACAAAAAAAGAGAAAAAAAACGTGGATTTTTAAAAGTGATTCATTGAAGAATCTTCTGGATAAATGCACAGCACTGAAACAGCTTGCTGTTGTTTTCCCGGACATGGTGCAAACAGTACAGGGGCAGGAGGAGGTTACACAGCTGCATGGCGGTGTTGAGGGCCACACTTTCTATATGCATGTAATCACTCTTCATTAGCTTGGTGTGGAACAGTGGAGAAAGGGCAGGCGGGGCAGCGCTGGCTGCAAGCGTCAACACTCCCTGACCTCTCCTCAGCGACGAGGGTTACATCCATTGTGACGTTAATGCTGCGGGCCAGTTGCTGCACAGTGCAAGGTTCTTCCCTAAGAATTCATTTATATGTATCAAACACAATGTAAAGTCACAGAGTAGAAATACTTTGTTGAGGTTCTCAGATGTTCTTTTAGGAATCTGTATTTCATTAAACTGTTTTGTTTTAAAACAACTTTTACTTCATTATCATGTAGAAAATAGAATAGACACTTAGAATTTTTAACACTACCCTTGTTGCTCGCTACACAATATTAATTTCCTTACCACATGTTCCTGCCATACTCAACACCCTTTTTTATACATTTAATCAGCCAGGATATAGGTTCTTGTATATCGAAGGCAATATTGTATTTATTGTGACTGTTTCATCACTCACTACTGACATGTTATCTTTTTCCATGCATTCAGTAACTTAATTACAGCAGAGTTTTTATCAACTCTTACCAGTCCACTGAGTCCAGCTGCGCCACGTTGACTCTGGGCAGAGGACGGAACAAAACCGTGACGCAGCAACGACGCAGCCAGACTCAGTGGACATAAACATTCAGGCATCACTCGCATCTGAGAATTAGGCCAAAACTTAAGCTACAGTAAATCCAATTAGAAGCACAATTACTGCTAAAGTAATGCTTTGAAAACTTCCAGAAAACCAAAACTGAGAAAACAACATGGAAACTAAAGGATCAACACATACCTGCCCCAACAACAGCTATGCCCTGTGGTCACCTGTTCTGCTCATGCAGTCCAGAGGGGGTACACTGAAGACACATGTCCCGCGTAAAGTCTTTTAGATTTCTTGATGATCTGTGGAGGAGTGGGAGTGTCTCGGAAGGTGTAGGGGACGTGTACCTGTGCTCTGGGACCTGATTGGGCCTTTATGGCTGCAGGGTTATTCAAACTATCAACAGGCGACTTGTGTCTGGCGCTCCTGCATGAGCAGCCAAGCAATTGGTGATTTTCTGGGCTGCAGTCTGCCTGGCACACAAAACAAGGGGAAGATTTTGGCTCTAATCTTTGTGTTAATCCCAAACATGGCCAGCTCAGTGGAGATGTATAGTGTGCTTTTCAGATTGCCTAGTGGCCAGCAGACATCTCTTGAGACTTAAAACAGAGCTACTGATACACACCAACATTTTATTTCACTCAAAAACATTGTCCTGTAACGAGCTGACAACAAAGAAGTGAAGCCAGTTGTTGCAGCTACTAGTAGATCCACTGCAGTTGGGGCAGGGCGTGAATGACCCTACACGAGCAGACCTACAAACACACACAAACTCTGACCACCTCTTAAAAAGCAGAAGGGAAGCAGAGGGGAGGGAGAGCACACTACACATCAGGGCCTGAACAAAAGCAAATGTCATGTTGTATTCCCACAGGATGTCACAGAGTGTGCACTCACTGCCATGGTGAGGCAGGGGCAGTAGGGGCAGCGTCACACCAAGGAGATAAGATGAGGCCATCTATGTCTCATTTTTCATGTCGATGTTTCAGAATGAAAGTGGAGGCCAGATTAGGAATCAACAGATGTAGAGCATTTGGGGCTGTTGGGAGTCTAATGGGCATAGGCATCTGTCAGTAAAACCAATTTACTGGACTGTTGTTGGAGAAGAGCAGAGCTTTTGTTGCACAATAATTTTAAATTTATTTGGAGAGCAGCTGAGATTATATGAAAGGGCACTTCACTGATTACAAGCAACAGATTTAAAAACGAATGGTCGAAATTGAAGCAGCAGAGGCTGAGATACTCTGCCTTTTAGTCTCTAGCGTGGGTGAAACTTCAGAAACTGCTAGATCCATGTATTTCCCATAATGCAACTAATAAGGTATTTTCACTAGACCCTCCCTGTCTGGTTAACGCAAACGTCTTTCAATCTCTATGCCCTCGTCTGTTAAAAATCTGTTAGTCCAAGCTGACATTACCCTAACGACATCATCAGGGTTAATGACATATATTTGAAAAAGCTCCTCCAGAGCCACAGACGACACCAAATCCATGACTGAGACTACTGCACTGCAAGCAGATAACAGGTCCGCGGGGTTGTGTCAGAGACTTTGAATTGGGTGCTTAAAGGGTAATAAATGACTTAAAGACCCCTTCAATGAAAAAACAAATGTTGGACATATTTTTCTACCACAGCCAGTGTAATAGTCTGTGCGTGCTTACTTTTCCATGCATGAGGAGGCGGATGGTAAGGGTGACATTGAGGCCACCCTCTGACTGGACTTTGGTGGACTCCATGCTGGGGGGGAGTGAGACCAAAGCACAGTCCTGGAATGGGATGTCCTCAGAAGGAGAAAGAGAAGGGTGGTATTCCAGCCAGCCAGTCACCTGCCAAATACATCACACAAAAAACTCATATAGGGTCATATACTGTCTATACAATTATAAATGTTCACATATTCAAATAGACGGAGCGTAAATACTAGATATAGATTCTGCAAATGCAGGCATCACTTTTTATGGGGTCCCCACACAATATTCACTTCATGAATGATACATAATTGTGCAGATAAGAGCTGGAAGTAACTACCTGCAATTATTTTTTTTTCTATTTATTGTCTCAAAATAACAAATCTCAGCCAGCTTGTTTGTAAGAATACATTGGAATACATGATGACCACTTCAGGATCTAAACTATTCATTTGTCACAAAGGACTGTGCTACAGAGGAAACTAAATGACAATAATGAATGCATCGACTAAACTCCTGAAGACAAAGATCACTGTGTAATAATGCTCACGTGAAGGTGAAGCACGATGACTTGCAGAATAGTGGCAAAGTCGTCAACGCTAAAAGGCTCTTTTCTCTTTTCTATGAGTCAGACAAGTTTTCCTCCAGTGCCCTCATTACAGTTAGTCAAACATACTTTGCTCCCCTTTGCCTTTGGCAAACAGTAATGCCTATTTGCACTGATAGCTGTGTCAAAAAAGGAAAGTTACTTTTTGTGCAGAATAAGTTAGAAGACATGACCCGTTGTTCTGTTCATTGTAATGTATCTTGCTATGTCTACACTATGTATACTAAAGATAAATCACATAAGACTGGATAAAGAAATCGTTTCTGCCTATTATAGCAAGTTAGAACTGACTTTTATTAATAATGTGATGTCTTCATAAATGGCTCTGTGGTACTCATAATTCTTTAGAAACATTTTAAACATTTTAAAACATATTTTGTCAAGAACACAAAATAAAATTATTGTACACATTTTCACTTTACAGCGTTGCCAGAGTTTTCTTAAAAGAGATTCAATGCAAATGTCTTAAGATATGTCTTTTCTCTGCTGTGAATTTAAATTTCTCCTGTGCCAGGAGCTTAAACTGATATCCATTTGGTCACAGAAGTGTTGTTCTCTTACCATTCAGCTATTGTCATTTCACACAGACAGCATGATCCAAATGTTCATTTCAAGTCATTAACAGATATGCTACCTGCTGTCCTCATCCACCCTGTTGACTTTCTGCCGTTATCTTTACCTGCACAAGTTTATCATTTCATTTTCCAAAGATATAAAAATACCCTAGGCAGTTCTCACCGATCTCTTTTTCTACTTTGTAGACTAAAGTTGGGCTGTTCTCATATTTGTGGTGGCTTGTTTGGCCACAGATTCACTTCCACAAGCAAATTCAAATTTTCTGCCAGACACAACCTCAGGCTATTGTTGTTTTTGTGCTACTACGAAAAACAAAAACCTCACACCCTGTCTCTCAAAATACAGACTACAGGCAATATTTGCACGTTAATATTTTCTGTGTGTTTGTTTGGATGAAGGCATTAAAAATTTAAAAAGGCATTAAAACATTTAATTTGTGTTGTTATTATTTTTTTGCATTGAGATGTTTTATTTCAGTATTTTCTTCTTTTTTTTTTAAACCTGTCAGTTTCTTTTCAGTGTCGGTGGTTTTCACTTTCAACTTTCTGTCACTTTTATGGCATATTGAGGAAGGGTTAGAGGCAGGGCTGTAACCAGGGTTTAGAAATGATTGAGGTCCAGATTTTTTGTTTTGTTTAATAGAGTTTATTTACGATAATTTTATACAAAAATTAAACCTATAATCAATCAGAGTTATATAGTGTGTGTGTGTGCAGTGAAGGTATACACCAGGCAGTGGGCAAAGCACTGTGTTTAGTTAAGAACACACTAACTGCAGGCATGGTATTTCCCCCCACTGCTTGGCTCACTAAAATTGCTTAAAATAAGAGTTACAGATGGACAAGTTCTCAAATACTCAAATGAAGCCTATAACTGTCATGAAAAGGTTATACTGTTGGAATGCAGACTACATAATGGGCACTACTGTTAATATATGACAACATAAAACACAGCAAGTTAGTGCTGAATTCAGAGGATGCTCTGGTTCATATTATAGCCTAATGATTTGACGTCAGCAGCTGTTTGCACTGTTTATAGCAGCTGAATTGGTGGAATAGTAGACACCTAGTTCACCTTAAACGGTATATTTATGTGGAGACCAAGTAGTATACATACACTTAAATGTGCATTTCCCCCTTTGCTGTGGTGTCGGACACAACAGACTTGTCTGTAACAACCAATAGGCTATAAGGTTTACGGTGAAGTATGAATAAATCGATTCCACAGAATGAATTTGTCTTATTTTCTTTGGTATTCGTGTCACATAGCCCATAGTGATGATTGCTGGGTAATATGTGTATGGCTGTCCAAGCTTAAGTTTCTATTTGATCATGTGACGAGACGACAAGACTGCAGAAGGGTGAAACGAAAAATCTGAGAAGTAGACTAGCAGAGGACACGTGCAGGCTAGCAGTCATGCCATTCAAGCATAAAGGTAGTTCTAAGAAGAGACAGGAGAGAAAAGAACAGGAGAAGAGGGTCGCAAAGCTCCCAAATGAGATTCAGAAAAAACGTGGCATTATTCAAACAGCAAAGTGTCTGAAAAGGACCTTAAGAAGTGAATGCATAATTCGGCAAAACAGATGTTGTAGGCATCCACCTCTTTTCTCAGCTTAACCTCCCGCGAGGTGTATGCAATTCACGGCCGGCATGCAGAATTTGGCACAACACCTGCGCTGCAAAATGTCACTAGACCTCGTGGGAGCAAGGCCTGATCATTGTTATAAACTCACAGTAAGCTCACGCAGTCTACCGGAGGTAGATTTTGTCTGACTTGACGGCGCTGTTTTTATGCCCCTATCTAGCCCGCAAAAGTCAGCCAGTTATCTCGAACGCACCTATCTACCCATTTACATTTTATTAATTTACATTTACAATTATTAACATCTTATCAATACATGACCAAACAAACAAACAAACAAACGCTTTCAGATTCTCAGAGACGGCAGATGGGATTGTGATAAAAGTCTGTTTAAATAAAACATATATGTACGTTGTTTCTTAAGTATTTAGTCATTTAGCTAAAGCTTTTATCAAAAGCGACTTACAATTGCTATATATGTCAGAAGTCGCACCTCTGGAGCACCTAGGGTTAAGTGTCTTGTTTAGGGACACGTGTCACAGGGCGTTGAAGCCAACGGGGTAAGCGAGAGTTCGAAGAGTGAAGCCAACCAATGCCTGCATGGAAGGTTCCTGTGCAGCCGTGCAGCTACTAGAATTACGGTGTTTCTGCTGTTGCTCTATGTCATTAAACTGCGTCTAATGCTGCCCGACCATGCGCACTAGACCCTGGTGCCAATAGGAAGGATCTCTAGTGCTCTTGCCCCTATGGGCCACACAATGCCGAGGCTATGCTGAAGATCCGGGTAATTTAACTTGGAAATCAAACTTTTTTGGCTTCATGCGCCGCTGAGCAGCTTTCACAGGAATGAACGGTGCCCCGCCTCCAATGCTCTATGCAGTTCCTTTCAGCTTCATCACTGCAAACCTATGGCAATGGCTTCCACTAGTTCACCGGGAACTCTCAAACATCAACCAAGTCTATTTCTCTCTGTTGTTGGTTACTCACATAGGACCTACCAGGGTTAAAGTTAACTTTTAACTGACGTTATACTTGTCTGACAGATGTCTGCTGGGGCAAGCGCTAACATTAGCTTTAACATTAACAGCACAGAGAAGTAGACTCACTTGCAGTTTGGGAGTTCCAATATATATATATATATGTATATATATATATATGTATGTGTGTATATATATATATATATATATATATATATATGTATGTGTATATATATATGTATGTGTATATATATATGTATGTGTATATATATATGTATGTGTATATATATGTGTATGTGTATATATATATATATATATATATATATGTATGTGTATATATATGTATATATGTATGTGTATATATATATATATATATATACACACACATACATATATATACACACACATACATATATATACATATATATACATATACATATATATATATATATATATATATATATATATATATATATATTTATATATAATGTCCATTCCAAAT
>NC_060156.1:3015691-3016334 GCF_021292245.1 Micropterus dolomieu | reverse complement strand
GTCCATTCCAAATAAATATACGCTAGCATGTGCATTTCCTCACTTTAAAGGTAAAGTAGACAAGTAGGTTAGACTGAAAAAAATCCTGCCAATCGACAAGCCTTATCAATGAAATGACTGATTGATTACAATCCTACAACAGCCACACATACCAGATTTTTTTTTACTGTGCGTATACAGTGTTTGTGTGTAATGTCTCCGCCAAACATTATTAAACAGGGGATTAAAACAATGCCACGGCCTTAGTCATTCCCTGTGGTTGATAAGTAAATTTGCTCATATTTTAGGATGAGCAAATTTGTTTTTTGATCCACTCCGTAAAAATGTTGTTACGTTGTCACATTTGTTGCATTATGCTGTTAGTAAAAAAACATCCTGTATCTGTTTAAAATGAAAAGCCCTCTAGTGTTTCAGTGGACAGTATCCTTCATTTCATAACAAGGCTTTAACTGTGAAACATTTGTAGGAACATGTTGTGGTGTCGTGCGATACCACTTAATAACTATACGATCCAGTACCAAGTAATACCCTGGCTGGTATTGTCGATATCGATACCAATACAGATACTTCTTACATCTTTTATTTCTAGTTTAATGTGACCTCCCCCCTCCCCCGTTTCTGTATTTATGAAGGAAATAAAGAG
>NC_060156.1:3011886-3015591 GCF_021292245.1 Micropterus dolomieu | reverse complement strand
AGCACACCGCCAAAGCAACAAAAGAGTGGCTGAAGAAGAAGCACATCAAGGTTCTGGAGTGGCCTAGCCAGTCTCCAGACCTGAATCCAATTGAAAATCTTTGGAGGGAGCTTAAAATTCGAGTTGCCAGGCGACAACCTCGGAACCTGAATGATTTGGAGGCCGTCTGCAGGGAGGAGTGGGCCAACATCCCTGCCGAAATGTGCACAAACCTTGTCACCAACTATAAAAACCGTTTGACATCTGTGCTGGCCAATAATGGCTTTTCTACAAAATATTAACATGCTGTTTGTCCAGGGGGTCAAATACTTGTTTTTCCTCATCAGATGGTTATCAATTTTAATAAATTCATATGATGTGATTTTCTGGAATTTTCTTTGGGATTCTGTCTTTCACTGTTAGAATGTACATATGATTAAAATTATAGATCGTTGCATTCTTTGTAAGTGGGCAAAATCAGCAAAATCAGCAAGGGGTCAAATACTTATTTCCCCCACTGTAACACAACAAAATAAAGACAAGAGTACAGCTGTGCTAGTGGCTCTGTGTGGCTGTACTTATCCTCACATTAGGGTTATCCAAATTACCAGTTTCCGACTTGCAAATAGCATTAATGTCAACATCCAAACAAACATGCTGTCGTTGAAGGTGATTAAAGGTGCCCTGTGCAGTTTCCTTCCTTCTGGCACACCTTCACCTATTACCAAGGTGGACGGAGAAGGGAAAAAAGTCTAAAGAGGTCAAAACTACAGCAACAATAATATAGTATATTGTTAGAGCAACATGTTTCGGCTTCATCAAGGTGATGAGCTGGAGTTTGTACCTCTTTGGAGTTTTCTTGTAAACTAACAAAAGTTGGGTCTCCTCATGGCTGTGTCCTGTCCCCTCTGGTGTCCATTCTCTACACCCATGACTGTAGAAGCTAGAAAGACCATTGGTATGGTCATTGATTTTAGAAGGGAACCATCCAAACCACCATGTCAGACCTTTATTAAAAGAGCTACTGCATATGTAAGTTTTTGATTTTATTTATCAAATTTTCATTGCCTTATTGTCAGTGAGAAACTTTCTCACTTAGAAATGAAGCACATGCCTGTTTTCTCTCTTGCTTGCATCAGCCACTACTCTGCTTTTAATGTGAGGTCGGGTCAGATTCAGGTCTGTGCGCGCTCCCGAGCCTCTCTCAGACAACAGCGACAACACCGCAGCTAACGACATACAGTCCACTGACACCATGAAACAACCAGCTCAACGCAGACTCCACATAAGGATACAAAGCAACAATAAAGGTTTATGTGCTGAAGCCCACCAGACCAAACAGATTCACATGATGTCGAGTAAAAAAACAAAGTGAGCATTAGTAAAGCTGGAGAAACACGGAGAGAGTCACGTTAGCTCGCCGGCTAACGCCGAGCAGTTACATTTAGTCATTTAGCTGACCCTTTTATCCAAAGCGACTTACAATTGCTATACATGTCAGAGGTCGCACGCCTCTGGAGCAACTAGGGGTTAAGTGCTCTTGCTCAGGGACACAATGGTGGATGGGTCACAGTGGGGGATTGAACCCGGGTCTCTCACATGTTTCTTATCCATTGCGTCATCACCACCGCCCAGTTGCTAATGTTATCCAGTGCAAAGTTGAATCGCTTTCCACATTACTTCACCAACTATTGCGACCCACGTTACTATCCTGTGTACCACTGGTATTACGCCAAAGTGTTGATTTAGCTTGCAAGAAATGATGTAATGGTAAAAGGCGAATGTCTACTAGCCTATAGTAATGCAGCCACGAGCAGCCAGCTAATGCTACATTAGCTCGGACCTGCCGCTATTTGCTTCGTAACGTTCAATTTAGATTTATTGTGGTTTTACCGATACTCATGTACACTACTTCTCCACCTCGCTGTAACTAATGCGACCCACATAATATACAATACTGCAGCAAAACGGGGACAACAACTACAGTAAAGTTACTTACTGCGGTCTAACTGTTATAAAGATCGAGTGACACACTCTCGTTATAATATTCCATCCAGCTCTGTCAACGTTTTATTAACATCCAATACATTTAGCTGTGCTGAGCCTCCGATGAAAGATACACAGATAGAAAAGACAGTTACTGAAAAGCAGACAGGCAAATGCAGTAAAAGTAAAACTATCATGTAACAAGCATGGATTAGTTAAACCTGCACATGATAAAAATATTACTGTAACGTTGCAGTGGGAGTTTACCCGAGTTTCCACCATGTTGTGTGAAGCTGTTTCCCCAGCTGTCTGTAGCCGCTGTCACTCAGCCTTTTTTTGTGAGTACTGTGCCAATGTGTCGGTGTCTCCTGGTTTCTTATACACATGCACACAAAGCCTAAATGCAACAGGGGCCAATTTCCAACATGACCTTCCAACATTCACTATAATTTCCAAGGTTTTAGCGGCAAGGCTAGGTTTATTTGTACAGCACATTTCAACAAGGCAATTCAAAGTGCTTTACATAAAATCTAAAAGCAAATATAATACAATTTTTAACATAGTTATAAAACAATTTTTAAAAGATTTAAATTGAAAATAAAAAAACGGATAAAACAGGACGGTAAAAGTTACAGTGCAGTGTAAGTTATTAATCTACAGCCTTGTATTTGATTTAATTAAAGGTAGTGATGAAAAAAAAAGGCTTCGGTCATGATTTAAAAGAACTGCGACTTTCAGCAGATGTGGAGTTTTCTGAGAGTTTGTTCCGAATATATAGAGCATAAAAACGTAATGCTGCTTCTTCATATTTAGTTTTGATTTAAAGAATTGCGAAAGTTGCACAAAGCTGTATCCTAAGTACCTCTTAATTTTTACTCGAATGAAGTAAAACCCAGTAGATACCCAGTGGAAGTTGTTTTCATTGAAAACTAGATAGAAAGTTTAAAAGGCTTTGAAAACTCATGTGAAGAACTGTGGAGATATTGTAGAAAGCCTCCAAATTCTGCTTTAACGTCGGAGTCCTGATGTAATGTCCTGCAATGTCTCCCCTATATGGAGTAACACAATGAATTACTTTCTTCCCAACTTTCTAAACTTTATTATCTTCCAATAATATTCCTCGGCATGTCAGTACACCTCAAACAGCTGATGTTATCATTATTAATGGGAAGTCATGCACCTGTCTCTCTGGGCAAGGGCTTATTCACCGTGTGACATTGTCTATCACTTTTTCATGTTTCCTGTCTTACACCCTCACATCAGTTTGTTGCCTCTGGTCCATCTCTGATATTTTGAAAGAGAGCACAGCTGCAAAGTCTTACATTTAATTTGTTCCACTCACTGCAGACGTCACCTGGCAGGCTGTCATCTCTTCCAAAATGGCTTAGACCAATTACCAGAAAATTAGTCATCATTGTTTGAAGTATTTTAAGATATATACATCTGATTTAGTTAAAAGTTGAGAAATGAAATAAGAGATTTTAAATGAGCTTTGGGATATTACAGTGCATCAGTACAACATCTGATTGCTTAAATGGATTTCATAGCACTGGATTATGTTTAACCTTTGTAGGGTGTGAAAACTGAGACTGATACGAATGCTCCAATCTGATACTTTTATGTCAACAAAATGTTAGATTTCACAACCTGTGTCTTTCATCAGTCTGTCCAGCTTTGACCCAAAGGCTTTGATCATTAACTCACCAGAAATGTTGAATTCATAAAAGGGGTTGATACACT
>NC_060156.1:2999053-3011786 GCF_021292245.1 Micropterus dolomieu | reverse complement strand
CGGGCGCAGGCAGCCCCCTCGAGAGCTGCCCGGGCGTGCTCCATCCCCAAACATGAGACACACATCTCATGAGAATCTCCATCCGTGATGTACGGAGGGCAAGAAAAAAACACACCTTCTGTACATCTGGTGGCCGGACATGCTGGTAGACTTCTTCTTCAGGTAAGACACACTGCTTGTAGGACTGGAGCTTTCTTCAAACAACATACAGAGCGCCTGCTGAATAGAAAAAAGCTAATGATGAGTGTGTACAGGTGTGCTTTATACTCCTCCGGTTATTCCGTCACACCTTACCGTTCTAGCAACAAGCCAATAGGATTGGAGTGATTTCATTCACGTTCAGACCTGCTTCGCCTAGAGGCGTTCCCATAGTGTCGTAACCGACGCAGTTCGAGTTCCCTCGAAGGGGAACTGCGACTTTCAGCAGATGTGGAGTTTTCTGAGAGTTTGTTCCGAATATATAGAGCATAAAAACTTAATGCTGCTTCTTCATATTTAGTTTTGATTTAAAGAATTGCGAAAGTTGCACAAAGCTGTATCCTAAGTACCTCTTAATTTTTACTCGAATGAAGTAAAACCCAGTAGATACCCAGTGGAAGTTGTTTTCATTGAAAACTAGATAGAAAGTTTAAAAGGCTTTGAAAACTCATGTGAAGAACTGTGGAGATATTGTAGAAAGCCTCCAAATTCTGCTTTAACGTCGGAGTCCTGATGTAATGTCCTGCAATGTCTCCCCTATATGGAGTAACACAATGAATTACTTTCTTCCCAACTTTCTAAACTTTATTATCTTCCAATAATATTCCTCGGCATGTCAGTACACCTCAAACAGCTGATGTTATCATTATTAATGGGAAGTCATGCACCTGTCTCTCTGGGCAAGGGCTTATTCACCGTGTGACATTGTCTATCACTTTTTCATGTTTCCTGTCTTACACCCTCACATCAGTTTGTTGCCTCTGGTCCATCTCTGATATTTTGAAAGAGAGCACAGCTGCAAAGTCTTACATTTAATTTGTTCCACTCACTGCAGACGTCACCTGGCAGGCTGTCATCTCTTCCAAAATGGCTTAGACCAATTACCAGAAAATTAGTCATCATTGTTTGAAGTATTTTAAGATATATACATCTGATTTAGTTAAAAGTTGAGAAATGAAATAAGAGATTTTAAATGAGCTTTGGGATATTACAGTGCATCAGTACAACATCTGATTGCTTAAATGGATTTCATAGCACTGGATTATGTTTAACCTTTGTAGGGTGTGAAAACTGAGACTGATACGAATGCTCCAATCTGATACTTTTATGTCAACAAAATGTTAGATTTCACAACCTGTGTCTTTCATCAGTCTGTCCAGCTTTGACCCAAAGGCTTTGATCATTAACTCACCAGAAATGTTGAATTCATAAAAGGGGTTGATACACTGAAATATGGATTTTGTGACCTTATGACCTTTGAATAAACATGGCAGAGGTCTGTAATCACTGGAGTGCTTCTCTATTTAAATTTGTAGACAACTATAGGCAAAATATGTGATAATGATTTATTTTCGTGGCAACATTTCGTAGCATTCAGACGTTTGAAGAAAGAGCAAACTGATATTTCACAGGTAACAGGCATTTTACTTTGCTTACCACAGACCACAAATGTATATAAATGGAAATGATGGCCAGCACATTTCCACACAGTGGAACAGAATAATGTCCTTGTTTTTTTTTTTAACACAATTTAATAAACTAGGCAGCACTGTGTGTAGAAAACCAAGAGAAAGTCAATCTGTGTTCTGACAAGATTAATAGAAGAAAGCATCCGGGGAGCAGAGAGGAGGCACAGATTTCCAGGGCGAAAGCGAGCAGATTTCCAAAATCCCTGCAGATGCAGCTATTTATGTAGAGAAATGAGCCATTACTGTATCTAATTTGTGGCAAATTGATCCTGGAGACTCAGGCTGTCATCCATCCTCCTGCTTGTGTGTTTAGCCTCTGATGTATACTCTGTCAGATGGGAATAGAGCTGGGAGGACAAATGTGTCAGTTCACTGCGTCTCTGAGGCCCCTGTCACACAAGAGCTATGGTGGTGAAGAAGCCAGCCGAGGAAGGATTCACTAACGTTTTGGCGACAGGAACATCACTGAGGAAGCCCACCTTCAGGTGCAACTTGAAGGATATAAGAAACTGAAGTGGGGTATGACTCCCACTCTATAAAAAAAAATGAAAGGTCATTGATTGATAAATACAGAACACAGGACGGAAATGTTTTTAATTTAAATAATAACATAGAAGAATGTTTTACTGTAAACTAGTGTGATTTCAATCAGATTTATGTCACAAACTCTTCTAAAATGTTGACTGTAAACTGTTTCTTGTCAGTTTCTGTGTCACTTACTACCTGCATGGCCAACCAGAGCAGGATAGGTAGGTGGGTAGGAGTGTGGTTACTGCTCTTGAAGTTGCCAGGGATTAAGGGTCATCCTCCCGAGAAAGGAATATATTAATAGACAGGTGAAAAACTAAAGAATCATACGCTGTGCACACCAAAAAACCACACAGAGAACAAAGAACTCCTGACTTGTGTGGGTGTGTAGACAGTGTGGACGCCTTTTGAGTGCAGGGACTAAAATATTAGTCTAATGTAAAAAGAGAGGGTGAAAAATATGTTAAACCTGCAAAGTCCCACAAATGCATAAATAAGTAGAAAATAAAGACGCCTGTAAAACTCCTAAAACTGCAGTACTACTGAAAGCACTAACTATAGTTTACTAAGCTAATTCAAGGTCAGACTTTGAGGTCAAAAGGTTCAGTGAATAAATGCATGGGATTATTAATGGATAACTGAAAGTTAGGATAAGTTTACTGTTGGAGAACTGACATTGCATTGTCACCATCTAGTGGTACAAATCAGTGCGTGCAAATGTTTTGATGTGACGCTGAACGGCATATTTCACCATCCAACCTTTGATAATCAACTGATCATTGGAGTATTATTCCAGTGGTGACAGCAGAACCACATATTCATTCAGTGCTGAACTAAATAGATGCACTAAAGTACTGTACCTGAACAATTTTCATGAACTTAACCTAACTATTTTCATGTTATGTAACTTATAAATAGTACATTTATCGGAAGGACATTTTTAAATGCTAATCAACTTGTTTCATTTCAGTTCAGTATATTCTTATTCTTCTTCTTCTTATGATTATTATATGTAACACTATAATATTGTAACTATGTAATATTAAACAGAAGACACAGAGCACAATTACCAAGTATAAACTATACAGTCCAATCAAGAAGTACAATTTTAAAGAAAGGAATAAAAATAGGTATATAAACTCATTGAAAGCCAGTTTATAAAGAAAAAACAAGACTTTAAACGCATCATCATACTAATCCTAGAACACGGTGAAAGTGTCATAAATGTAACTTCTTTATACTAAATAGGTTGTGTTGATAATACATTTACCCAAGTGTTTACGTTGTTGTAGATTTCTACTTTTACTTAAATAGCGGTCTCCATCCACAACTATACTATATATATATAACTGTAGATAGATAGATAGATAGATAGATAGATAGATAGATAGAAGATAGATAGATAGATAAATAAGCTCTCTGTGGGTCCACGGAGCAGCTTAAAGAGGAGGAGTTTCCCTCCGCAGTTGGAAGGACGAGTAGTTAGGATGGCAGTGCAGTGGGCATCTCTGTACAAGTTTATGATGAAAATTGGACCTGTGGCGAGTGAAAAGTGACACCGATCCAACCTTTTCTTTGAAAGTCATGCGCCTGTTGATCTGTCTGCTGTCTGCGCTGATTCTATGCAAGAATGGGAAAGCGAGCGGAGAGTTCACTCCGGCTGGACACTCTCTGCATATCAACGACGGGAACTTTTCAAACGGGGATCACATGAAACAAGAGCCCTTTCAGCGCCAACAACAAGTGATCGAACCCTTGTCAGGTCTGTAGAGGCTTCACTGTATCACCGGGCGATTTTAACCAAAGTAAAATTTTGTAAAGCTCAGTCTGTTTGATTTAAGATGAAAATATATTACATTGTGGCTGGAAAATAAGGATTAATGTTGGTATTTTGACATTTTTCATATTTCTCCTCCACCAGCCATTACAAATCTGCCTCTAACAGATTATAGATGTCCTCATTTAGTGGGGCTAGACCATCTGTATGAGGATTTGCTGGTAAATCTACTGATCTGTTCATGAGTAATAAGTGATGCGGGAGCTTGCTGTTGTCACCCAGTGAGTAACGGTTTGTCAATCTGTGCATTTTAAATGCATCACCACAAACGAGGCAGCAATTTATCAGTGTCCGTTTGCATCATTTACGATATTATAACAAGTGACTTGGGAGTGGGGCAAAAATTTTCATAAAAGCAAAAAAGCTGTAGGTATGGAAAACCAGAAAGCATCCAAGAACCCCCCCCACCCATCTTGTTTACAGCAGAGCCATGGAGAAGAGCTGAAAGAGGGATTTGTGACTGTTCACTTATCAACTGATTCATGACTAATTCATGCTGCTGTAGGAGTACATTGCCATCCGTCATCACATGATCCTCCAGTCTCTGTCTTGGACACTTGGAATACTTGGAAATGTACCCAAGCATGGCGCTGTCCCTAGTACCACCCCCAGCCCCGTTTGCCGGCATGCGTTGTGTCCTGCCAAACCTTTTTTCCTCTCAGCCTTCCTGTCCCTTCAGTACAGAGTGAACCGTCATGGGAATGACTGCCAACCTACCGCTTCTACTGCATAAAAAGAGAAAATGAAGAAGAAGAAAACGCACAAAAACCTCCTCCTTTCTTGAACCAGATGGTCAGTTCTCCCATGCTAAGATTAACATTGCCATTGTTGTGCCCTCATTGGAGCAACAGACTTAAAGATTCAATCAATTTACCCCCAGCGAGGATTATAATCATTTGACAACAGGACTGGTTTTTGTTAGGACATCACGTCTTCGTGCCACCCCCTCAGCCAGCTCCTCCCTAAGCATCCTTTGTCTGGCTTTAGTATGATACTGCTGACTTGCTCTTGAGGCCGATTTGGCCCAGATATCAAAGGGTGCACTTGTGTTTTTGTCCAACAGTGGAATGTATGGCCTAATTCCAACACTCGCACACACACCATGTGGTGAGGGGGTCACCAGAGATAATTCCCTGTTGGACCATCTGTTTGTGCTGCCTGGTGGTCTCACAGAACTGACCGGTCAACATGTTTGCTCCTCCCTGTGCATCTTTATTTTGATCATAGTCTGTGGTGAAATGATAATAATGGTACGACGAATGTGCCCGATATGTCAGCAAAAGCAAATGCTTTTAGCCACAAACATGCCGCTTTTCAACAATTAGAACTTGCCACTCTAGCATTTACCGGTCTACATTTGTGGGGAAAGTAGCTTTGTGATTTAATGTTTGTGGAAATATCTTCCTCATGTTACCAAATTAAAGAGTTCACACACTGAGAGAGAAAGCGTTCAAAAACAAAACATTCATTGGACGGCAGTGCTATTATGTAACCAGTAATAACCGAATTCGAGCCCCATCACACTCAACTTGGGATCAATTTCTCATCTGCCTCAGTGGCCTCAGACGGTCCGTTTCAATCCACTTCATAAACCTCTTTGCGGTGTGGTTCAGTTCGCCAAATGGGGAGATTATAGTAATCTGGCACGAAACACCTCCACTTCAGATGTAGTGACCCCCTTCTGTTATGTTTGGCCACTAAGGCAGAACACACATAAAGTGGCTGCCTCTCCCATAACAGGCACCCTCGTTGTCCATCTGCACTGGTGCGTGTGTCCCAGTAGGGGGGACACTAACACTGCAAAATGTAGATGTTGGTTTTATATTGTGGCTGAAAACGCAGACACTCCTGGCAGCTCCAGGCATTTGTCTGCTTCTGATCAAAGGGAATGGTTAGGGGCAGTGGTGATCTGGTTATCTGGTTTTGGCACTTGCTGAAATATTGTGAAAAGCTGGTAGCATAAGGCATGGCATCATGAGTTTTCAGTAAAGCTTTGGCAGATCTTTTAGCAGCAGGATTATGAGCAGTCAGCCCAGCAGCAAATTCAACCACTGCTACTGTCAGTGTCAAATTGTCAGCATTAGAGAAAGATGCCGATGACATTATTACTGGTGAGATTGCTGCTATAGTGATTTATTGTTACTAATAAAAAGTGCAATACTTTTTTATGGCCTCCTAGCACAAAATAACTATGCTCTACTGTAACTTTTGGAGGGTTCATGATGGGCCTGTTGCTGAGATTCATGGCTATGGGCTCACTTTCTGGCCCGCATGGGTGTAGCAGAATAATTTGTAAACACAATATTAACGTAAAGTTGTCACAGTGAACATGTTAGAACAACGTTTAACATTTGCATTCATCTGGAGTCGTGTTTGTGGCCACCCAATAAATGTAAGTATTCAATCTACTTTTAGCTCTGTTTTGGTCTCCACCAATTCCTGATGGAAATATCTGGCCTTACAGCAGCTAAATGCTCCTCCGTGCTCCTCAGCTAGTCGCTAACTTTGTCTGTCACACAGTTTGTTTATCATAAAAAGCTACCTGCTGTGGCTAAAAACAGGCTTGATGAAAGTGTTTTGGGACCAAAACCACAACAGTTAGTTTAAGAGGCTGAAATGGTCTCTAGTGCTGCGGGAGGGAAAAGCAGATTTGATGCTAATTCTCTGAGGTTTTGTCGCTGCGAGCAACACCTTTCACATTACACATTGTCATTTAATCCATTGTTAATATAAAAATATTCATTAGGCTTAGGATGGGGTTATGCTAAGCATTCCGTCATTGTTAAGCAACACTATATCTGAGAAATAAAGTGCTGTTGTCATGAACTTAACAATGAGTGTGAAAGCGGCTCATTGAGTTTGTGAGTAAGGTGTCCCATTTATCACTAGGCCCTTAATGGGACTGTCTAGGACCTTCCTAAAAACATGTAATGATTGGGCTACCTCATAAGAATCGTGTTATTGGAAATGTGTATTGATGCAGCATAATGTTGTCTTGAATGCACACTTTGCAGTACAAATTGGCAACTTTTACAATTTGTATTTGTGTCCAACTCTGTCTAAAATCTCCTGGGATTAACTGATTGATATCCTCCAGGGATTCTGCAAATTACTTTCCCTGTGTTGTTGCCAATAAGGTCCTGTCTAAGTTAATTGGAAATGCAGTGTATTCAGTTAAAGCATTAAAGCATATGGTCATACTGCATAAAAGGTGGTGGACAAAATAACAGCAGCATCTTACAATACTTTTCTAATATATATAATAAATATTACCTTTGTGGAGCTTATAATGTTACATTTTGTGGAGAGTGTGTCCGAGAGGTGTAATTTGTGGTAGATTACGTTTTTTTCCTGAATTTGAATGAACTGTCATGCTCGACTGTAAACTCTTTGGTTTGTTATTTTTCCTCCCCCCCCCAGGTTCTGCCTTGAACCTAAAAGTCCAGGTCAACGACGTGCTGAGTCGTCAGTACCTGAGCCAGGCAGTGGTGGAGGTCTACATCAACTACACCAGAACCAACACAGCTCTTACTGGAGAGGACGGAGGTGTTTTACTTCATGTACCTTACCGAAGTGACGTGCCAGTCACAATTGTGGCCAGCAAGGAAGGCTACGTCTGCACACTGCTGCCTTGTAAAACCAACAGAATGCCAAGTAAGATATTTGTGTATGTTGATAAAATTGAGAAAGGCAGCGTTGTTTTTTAATTCATTAATGGGTCTCATAATCATGGAGTACTGTTTTTGAACTTGGCATGGCTGTAATTTTCCATTGAGTGGCACGAGTGCTAGAATTTATAGTCTATTAGCCCACGGCTCTGCCTGTTTAACTCAACCAATTAAACTGATATATGTGTGTATCTGCCAGTGGATCTGCGCAGGTTTTTCTTTTCTTTTCTTGTCACTGTAAGGCCAATTATTGCTCCACCCCACTGCAGTAAAGACGCAGTTAGGTGCAGCACACAAGACTATTTGGGATCATTTTATAACCCACATCTAGAGTGTGTGTCTTCCTCCATCTGTGTTGCCATCTGCCATCTGCAGTGATATGCATTTCTCAAGACAGCAAAGAACTAAATCTTGAATAATTGAGCTATTGTTTTTTGTTGTTAATGCTTAGATAAGGCCCTGACAGAAAAGTGAATTCCCCCATTTCTTGCCTCCCTGTCAGGTTTATTACTTGACTTTATATGTCAAAATGTCACACTGCCATCTTATGGACAAAAGGAAGTACTGAGTCCTAATTTTGCAGCCTTTTCTCTTCCTTCTTCATCATTGCTGCAGTATTTTCCTCCGTGACCATGTCCCTACTTGGCCTGAATCAAGGGAACATCTGGCTTTTTGATGATTCTGTCATGATCACTGGCAAAACATCTGGTAGGCTACTGTATATATTGTTTAAGTCACACTTTTTAACTTTCTCTTTCTGCCTTGCTCATGAGTGCACTAAAGGGGAAATACATATTTTCACCAGATATAGATCACATTGTGTTTGTTTGTTGATAGATTCTTCATCGCTGCCAATTGTCCAGTTTCCCAAAAGCCTGCTGAACCTGACAGACAGCAGTGACGTCACTTCTGTCAAAGCCTACCTGACCGTTCCCAAGCTGCCGTCCGAGGATGACACCTTTCTTAACACTATGGGCATCATGAGTAGTAAATCAGGTAGATGAGTGCAGTAATCTGAAAACAATAGATTTTAGGTCATGGTATATTTTGTTTCAGATTAGAGTGATTTGACTTTTTACCAGAAAACTGACACAAAGCACTATTTCCAGTGTTAGTATTTACAGTCTAATTTAATGTTGCATTGCACTGAAGATTTTAGACGACAAAAGTAACTGCAAGTTTAGATAAAGTTCAAGCCGAAAATGCTTAATTTGGATTTTGTTTTCCTGTAGTGCCATCTAGTGGTACATGCAGACTGATAGACAGATGAATGGTCCAGAAGCAACACATATTCTGCACCACTTAAAAAACGTCCATTAGAGGCTGTAATAAACTGATTTACCAAAGTTAAGATTTATTTATATTTCATTTAAGACAATTCCATCCAAGAAAAACAAACGGACAATTGAATTGGTCTAGTCCACAACTTCTCTCAAGCATTACCTGCTCTGTTTTTCAAGGATACGTCAGTGTGGAGTTGAGTCCGGTGGCGGCTGTCAGTGTGCAGCTTTTCTCAGGAGACACAGAGTTACATGTGAGTGGGCCCATACAGGTCAGCCTCAGCATTCCTGACAGCTGTGGACTTCAGAGTTCAAATGTTGTTCCAGCATGGTTCTTTAACCGGACCACCGGTGAGTAGAAGTCCCGATCGTGCACAGAGTTTGATCTTAGAGGAGTCAGGAGAGACAGTGAGGATGATTTTATGGCCTCTATTTGGAATTGTAGCTTAATAAAGGGGGCTTAGTTGTAAATGGTACAACTTTCCATTAATGACATGCGCCATTAAGATAACAGCAAGTGGGGTAAGAGCTCCCTGTCAACACAAATATAGTTTATTAACTATGGTGAGGGACCTAAAGTATAAAAAAGGCCTTAGATGATCATTGCAAATGGTGTAATGGGTTAAAATACAAATAGCCACATAATCCTTAACACATTACTTAAAATTATAAATTGCGCCAGGTCACTTAAATACACTTTGATAGCTTTCCTGGCACTCTCTCACTTTTACCAAAAGATTAAATGTAATATGCATTTTCAATATTGTTAGCACCTAGCACCGGCTAGCAAGTACTGTAGCCATCAGCAAAGATTAATATAAATATAATTAATGTTATATTATTAAATAAAGATCATAGGGAAGGTGTGACTTCACTCCACATCTGCAGGGGAGAGCTTAATCTAAATTCAGAGCGCATGACTTATTAGTGTCATGAACATGAAACAAATCAAGGGGAAGTCCGATCTGTTGGTTTAGACTAGATAAGGAGGCCATCTTTACCTTGTTCAGTTTATCATGTATCAGCTGACTCAATGCTCACAAACGTATCACTAAAAATCTACTTAGAATTAGCCGTTTGGTTAATTTAGTAATTGCCGAGAGGAGCAAAGTGATGTCTCCTCCTCCACAAATAATGCAGGAGCTGTAGCAGCATTCATTTCAGAGCCCTCCTCATTCACCTAAACTGTCTTTGCAAGGAGACGAGCGCACTTATTTGAAGATCTGAGAGACAATTTTATACAAGCAAATTTGAGGGGGTTGTTTTTGTTGTTTGTTTTAGGTGGATGGATGAGAAAAGGACTAGGGACGGTGGTGTCAGTGGAAGGAAAACTCAGGTGGACATTCACAGCTCCCCACTTTGGTTACTGGATAGCAGCGCCTCTGTCATCCACCAGAGGCAAGTGCTCAGTCTCTACCATCTTTGCCATGTTCAGGAGTAAGGTGGGAATGTCAGGATTGATTTTGTGATGGTTGTTGTAAATAACTAGTATAACAACTGAATTGTTCCAACCTTGCAAGCAGATGGAAGAAAAATAAATAAGTTACTAATATTTTAAAATAAGTTTCATAATCCACTGAAACTGGCCTTTCATTAAATGGCAAATGTTTTTTGATACAAAATGCAACATTCATTTTAATCTACAGCGATTTATTTTGCATGTATAGTTTATATTTCATCTGAACTTCTTCTTCTGCTCATCTGTATGCTTCAGGTTTCTTTGGACTTGCCATCCCCGTTGATTTCATTATGCGCCATTCATCTATCCTGATGGTTATCCTTGGAGGAATGCTTGTTGTTGTCGTCTGTCTTCTGTTTGGGTTATTGTTTAATCGCAGGTAACAGAGGCGTTCATCTCATAAAATATAAGTTGTTGGTGATGTTAGTATGATTACTCAGAATAGCATTTAAAGATGCACTTTCTGGTTTTGTTGCAGTCTCAAAACCTGCTCCCAGCACACTGGGAATCAAATAAATCAAGCGTCAAATGTATCTTTAACTTTTAGCCTTACGCTTTATGCTGTGTGGGCTGTAACTGAAGGTTGTAGGTCTTATTGATCAGAGATATTAAAGTGCTTAAAACAATAAACCACCAACATGTTTGAGTATTAAAGCTTCGCAGTAAAATACAGCAGACTACAGAAGCATATCCATTAATTAATTAAGAATGTCCAGTTTCATCAGCCCGGCACTGCTTGAGGCAAATGTTCTCTCTTGTCTACAGAAGTCCACTCTGTGAAAGTAAGGCAAAAAAAATCCTACCAGAGATGAGGAAAGACCAATCCACCTCCACATGTGATGATAAAGGAGACTTCTCTGATCCACAGGATGGACTGCACCAATCATTCACAGAAAGAAGGGATAACTGGCACAATGCCTCTGTAATTTCTATGCGCAATGGCAACGTAATAGCCAACCCCAACGCTGTGGCCATTACTTTGGAGTGTAACGAACTGGAGCTTAACTCTGACCTGAGTGATCAGAAGTGTTTGCATAAAACTACAGAGCAGATCAGAGTTCCAGCCTCTCTGACAGAGAATTTGTTTTTCTACAACCAGCCTGTTGCCATTCTTCATACTCCAGCGTTCTTCCATTTGGAGGAGCAGTCAGAGCAGCCTCAGTGGAGCAGGTCGGCCACTCTTCCCCGAGCAGGAGCTTCAAACAGTGCCGCCACCGAGCCGCTGAGTAAAGACAGCTTCACCCAGACTCTGTCTAAAGGTCCCTCTGCCACCCAGAACCAGGCAGAAGAAACTGAGGACCAGCTTGAGGTTCTAGAGGGCTCTCAGGCAGCGACCTCAACCAACCCATCCAGGGGTCACTTCAGCCTCCCAGAGTCAGTGTCGGTCCCAGGAACACTGAATAAAATTGTGGACAGCAGACACTCGGTGCAAGCCTTGGCAGAACTTTCTAAAATCCCCTCACTTCAGCCCCCTCGGGCCTGGTTTGTATCACTGGAGGGCAAACCAGCAGCTGAGATCCATTATGCTGTGTCAGAGCAGCAGAGGAGGCGAATGCCAGCTGAGAGTCGAGAAACCAGCTTAGACTCAGGAGTGGACATGAGCGAACTGAATCAGACGTCTGGAAGGAGGGCTGTAACACTGGAGCGCAACGCTACCTTTGTCAAAAGCACATCCATCAGTAAACAAGCACCTCCACAGTAAAAACTCTCAACACCCCCGACAGCCCTCTTAAGTTTGTGAATAAACCTCATCAGTTCTATCTATGACAAGTGACTTATTTACCTTATTGCTTCATATTATACAGTGGGGGAAATAAGTATTTGACCCCTTGCTGATTTTGCAGGTTTGCCCACTTACAAAGAATGCAACAATCTACAATTTTAATCATATGTACATTCTAACAGTGAAAGACAGAATCCCAAAGAAAATTCCAGAAAATCACATCATATGAATTTATAAAAATTGATAACCATCTGATGAGGAAAAACAAGTATATGACCCCCTACCAAACAGCAAGTATTCTGGCTCCTACAAGCCAGTTAGTCTTTCTTTAAGACACAGCCCCAATCCCAACCAATTATCTACATCAAATACACCTGCCTCACCTCGTTACCTGTATAAAAGACACCTGTCAACACCCAAACCACCAGCATCCAACATCACCACCATGGGCAAGACCAAAGAGCTTTCTACGGACATCAGGGACAAGATTGTTGATCTGCACAAGGCTGGGATGGGCTACAAGAGAATCGGAAAGCAACTTGGAGAGAAAAGATCAACTGTCGGTGCAGTT
>NC_060156.1:2966762-2998953 GCF_021292245.1 Micropterus dolomieu | reverse complement strand
ACAACCTCGGAACCTGAATGATTTGGAGGCTGTCTGCAGGGAGGAGTGGGCCAACATCCCTGCCGAAATGTGCACAAACCTTGTCACCAACTATAAAAACCGTTTGACATCTGTGCTGGCCAATAATGGCTTTTCTACAAAATATTAACATGCTGTTTGTCCAGGGGGTCAAATACTTGTTTTTCCTCATCAGATGGTTATCAATTTTAATAAATTCATATGATGTGATTTTCTGGAATTTTCTTTGGGATTCTGTCTTTCACTGTTAGAATGTACATATGATTAAAATTATAGATCGTTGCATTCTTTGTAAGTGGGCAAACCTGCAAAATCAGCAAGGGGTCAAATACTTATTTCCCCCACTGTACATATTAATGTTAAAGCTCTAAACTAAGTTGGGGGTACAGGCCCATTCCAACCATCAGATTCCACACAGTCTGCTCTGCAACTGTTGTGCATGGACAAAAGTGCAAACAGTCTGAAGGACAGCGTGTGGACTTACATCCCAAATAAGTCTCATACACTTGTTGCTTTTTAATGCTAGAACCGGCCACGGGTAAAATGCATCTTATCTCTTATCTCCTGCCTCAACAGTCAGTATTAACCAGAAATATATCAAGTTTTGCAAAGTGTCATAAGATAACTCATACTAATCATTTACATGGTTCCAGGTACCCTGTTTTTCCACCTCCAACATGACAAAGACAGCAGCAATGTGACTGGGATTAATAACCAGAGGTCAAACACTACCATAATGTCATCCTGTCAACTTTGATTCCCCTTAATGAATGGACAGACCACCATGGCTAACTAAACATGACTGGATGTTTGTTATTTTAACAGTGTCATTGATTTGTATTTGTGTATGTTTTAGTGTAAACGGTCATGAAGTGAATCATTTCATTTAATTAAAGAAAAACTGATCTTGGTGATGAGCCTTTTTAGTAACTTACTATATACAATATGAAACTATGTTGTATATTTCTACTTGCTTATGATTGTACCACAAATGAGTCACTTCATGTTTTAAATCCACATTTTTAACGGTAATCTGATTACAGTTAAATAATAAATAATAATAAATGTCAATACTGCCTGCACAGCTGGTATATTTGGAGAAGTAATTAGTGGTTCCTATTTTCTCATGACTCATGACTTGTTTTATTGATTTAATTAACTGTTGAATGTGAAGGCAACAAAAGTGGCAAACTAGTATTGCACATATTTCCCCATGTCCTTTATTTTTTTTAAACAAGCAGGTATGTATTTTGTTATTATGACCAACTGAGCAAAGAAGCTGTACGTTTTATCCCATAAGGTAACTGGGCTTGCAAGAGCCAGTGGAGGGGAGGGTTCAAATGACGAATTTCATTCAGTGTTCAAACTAAAATATGACCCATGTAACAGCGTTACGACCGACAGTGGCCTGTAACAATGGCTTCACAGATACAGTGACGGTAATTTTTGATTATTGAGGCCTACCATTTACACTATAATTATGTATTTGGCCTGCGTCACCAGGAGCGCAGCTGTACGCCCATGCATCCTATTCTCCACCTACACTGTCACGTCCGCCACTGGGGTAGGTGAAACAACGAGGAAGTGAACTCAGTTGGCGGCAAGCGTTCGGTTTCTGTCGATAAGCAGGAAACTCTTTAATATTTCATCTTTACATTCAATTTTCCGACCTGCAGTTTTTTTCCCCCAACTAGGCTACAGTACGACAAGTCACGCCAAATAAAGGTAGGCTATGTGTTGCGTCCTGAAGAGACTTTCCAGATGTGGGTCAAGTTTACCTGGTAAATATAGAAAGTGAAAATATAGGAAGTGTCAGTGCGCCGGTGATTTAACATTTCTGCATAAAGAAATGTTGTAATTTCACTGCATAGACAGTAGCCTACTGTGTAAACGTTTTTAATCACTTATTATTTTGGCCTTAAGTGGCCTTAAATGTTTTTATAGTGTGTGATTATATAAAACACAGTCACTTTCGATTCTGGAATGCTTTTAAGTTAATTATGTTGGATGGATTAAACAAATCTTATGTCTCTGTCACCTTGTGTGCTGTTTTCTGTCTCATTGCAGATGATGGACAAGCTGAAGTCAGAGCAGGACAAACTCTGTAAGTGGCTTTCCAGTGACCCTGATTACATCCTAAATGAGTTTGGGGATATTTTATCTCGGAATGAATTCAGAGAGGTAGAAAATCAAAGCGATGCCTTAGACAAGATGAGGATGCTTTTGAAAATAATAATTCAGAAGGGAAGTGAGAGCTGTCAGAGCTTCTGGGAGATTCTGAAGGAGCATCAGGTCCATTACCCGCAAGTGCAACAGCTTTTCCACCCCAACACTGCAGGTAAAGCTCTGCCTGTAAAATCCCTACAGCTCTTGTCTGTGAGCCTCATCATACACTTGAGTTCAATTAAGCCGACTTTACAATACAGTAAACTAAACTGTGAGTACATGAGGAATGGGTGAGGAACAAATCTATGTAGATGATTTACTAGAAAACATACTGGAAGATACTAAATTAATGAATCACCAGGCAACCATTACTTAATAAATATCTGTAAACTGACATACTGACACTTAATGAGTGGTTCCTGATCAACTCTGAAGCAGCTGCTGAGCAGCACAAAACTAGTAACTTATTTTACTGGTGAATTTAAAAACTGTAGTTGTAATAAGGGATTTCTGCTTAGTATGATGTATCACTTCACTTGAAGGGGGCCCAAAAAAAGTAATGATTAAGGGAGTCGTTAATAGGTTTTGTGCCACCCAAGCTGAGTTAATCAGGAACAACAAGGATTTATTATATTTATGATGACTGCCTAATGATTCATTAATATAGGGTATCCCAGTCTGTTCTCGAGTGAATCATCATCAATTTGGAGTTATTCACTAACTGTTTATTAGTGATTCATTAATTATCAGGTCATTCATGATTCCTTCCTCACTCTTTCCTTAGCAACTATTTACAATTTTGTGTACAATATTTAAAGTGTTACCATTTATGATTGTCATCAATATTTACAGGGTCATCTACTCCGACAGTGGTTGCTGATTGTAATAGTGTTGTTACTGTCAGAGACTTAACATTAACAAACGCAAAGTCCCTCAACATGAAGATTGAAACAGCGCATGGTCCTGGAAGTAGTTCATCTGGTGAGCATTCATATTTCTCAAGTATTCCCTGTAGTATGAAAGCATGCAAAGAAAGTTGTAAAATAAATTGCAATTATTTACTTAGTTTTACTTACTTATTACTTACTTATTTAAAACATTTTTTAACACACACACACACACACACACACACACACACACACGCACGTGTTACTGTATCATTTACTTATTTTATTTTATTTTTATTTATTATTTTTTTTACACACTCACACACACTCACACACTTACCGTTTTATTTATTTATTTGAATTTAATATATTATTTTCATTTTCTAACATACTAACACACACATACGCTTATTGTTTTACTTATTTACTTATTTAAATATTAATTTTTACGGAATTTTTATATTTTATATATTTTTATTATTATTTTATTTTGTATTAACACACAAACACAACTTTGGCTGTTTTATTTCCTTATCTAATGAAATGTATGAAATTAATTGTCCTCATGTACTTTATATGTAGCTTTGGCAATATTGTTGCTATACATTCATGCCAATAAAGCTAATTTGAATTTGAATTTGAAATTGCAGTGCTTTAGTAAAGTTTGCACAGTAACTGTTCTTGTTGTAAAACATTTGAAACAAGAAATATATATAACATTTGGCTTGAGTATTTTGATGTATGTTTTGAACACGTTTTTCATTCCTTGTTCAGGGAATATTGGTGGACAGGTTCCCTATGCAAACTACACTGCACTTGGCGGCAGTGTAATATGTGCTGATAAAATAACTGGTGTCAATGTGGGTGATATTGATTTATCAGTGTGTGTGAACACACCACACAAGTACAAGTGTGTACAAGTACGTGCAGGTAACATTTGCCAACTTCTTACTAGTGATCTGTCCAATATAATTATTTGCATGTGCTTTCTGTCAGTCTCTCATTCATTAATCAAAAGATTCAACAATAAAATACAACTTCAGCAAATCCTAACACTGCTTTCCTTTCAGGAACTGTAGATGAGACACTGCCTCCCTCTCAGGTACAGTACTCACACTCACAAAACAGTTGTAGAAACATTACCTTACAGAGTAAGATGCACATTGATAGCTTAGTGTTGTTTTGGAGGAATTTCTCCTAAATTACCCAGAGTGGGACAAACTCAAGGATGCCTTCTATGCCTCTGCCTCGGGTGATGCTGAGCAGTGAGACTATGTACACACTCATTAAAGGCAGGTTTGGACCCAAAAGCCCAACCAGACACCAGATAGAGACAAAAGAAAGTTGGTATTGATACACACAGTCAGGCTAAGCTAAGCTAACGGTCTCTAGTTTCATATTTAACAGACTAACATATATGAGCATGGCTGCAAATTCAAGAGGGGAGAAAAAGGTGAGCAAACAATAATGGATTCGAATTCACTTTATTGGCATGAATGTTAATATGACAGCATTGCCAAAGCTTCAAGCAAAATACAAAAGAGCAATTCAATTTATACAGTATAATTATATATATATATATATATAGTACCTCAAGGACATACTAGACAGATCACCATCGACAAGGCAAAGAAATACATTCACGATCAGTCAGACATTAAGAAAACAAGCAAGCTCTACAGGCACACTTACAAACCACACGCTGAAACATAAAAATGGTGTCCAAGACTTTGTCCCGCACTAGCAAAAGGTAACATTTCCAAAAAGAAAAAATGACTCCTTTCACTCAAAAAAATCCCTGTAGCCTATGGTTCGTTCTTTGATTATTTAGTTTCAAAACCAAATCAGAAAAACAAAAAAACAAGTTCTGATTTTGATGTTTAATGAGTCCGATTTGTGTAGCTTTGTGTGTTACACTTAGTAAACCTGCAGCAGATACACTTGGACGATGGCCGTGCCTGATTAAATGTAGTTAAGATGAGCTTGAACATCAACATAAGTGGGTTTTTAGGACAATTTTATATAGCTGCAGTACTGGAGGCTGCTATTGACTCAATGTTCAGTTTGTTACTCACTAGCAACTGGAACAGGAACCCTTTCCTGACAATCCTCCTGTTTTAAAGATTTCTTATTTTTAATATTAATTCAGTGATAGTTGTCAGTACATCCAATGGTACACAGCAAACATGAACTGTTATTAGTTAATTCGGGAAGCTCTATATTAACGAATCATACATGATTAAAAGGGTCGGGTGATTTTCGTTCAGCCTCTCTAGGCTACTACCTGATACTCATCTTTTGATCTTAAACCCAAATGTCTTCAGTGAAAAACAAATACTTTTGGAGGGGACTGTATGTAATACTGACTTTTTGTTTCACACTGGACTGGTCTACTGCTTCAAAGTCCGGGTTCTGGCCCTCCATTCACCCCAACCACGTCCTTAGTCTTTTCTGTAAAATATTATATACCTGCCTTTACCGTCATGTGAGGAGTCGGGAGTGAGAACGGGTTGTAGGGATACAACACCGGTCAAACATAGAACAAAACACAGCTTCTTTGTTTTCAGTTATGGGTTTAAAACAGAAAAACAAAACAGATGTCTGTTTTTTTGTTTATCGTTTTTTCCATTTTGGTTGTAAAACAGAAAAAACTACTTGTTTTTCCGATTTGGTTTTGAAACGAAATAATGAAAGAACCATTCATACACGGATTAATAAACCCCAAAACATTCATTTGTTTAGTATTGACAAACCAACCCTGCTGTCTTTTACAGGGCCGTGCTGTGAAAATGATCATTGAGCACAAGGTGGAACTCATTGATTGCCTGAAGGCAGATCACTCCTTCATTCTGCAGCATCTGCATGCCAAACATATCATCACAGACAGACAGTATCACAAAATTAAACATATCTCACTGCCAGAAACAACTGTCACTGACCTGATCGATCAAGTGATTGGTAACGGTCAAAAGTCCTGCTCTGATTTTCTTGAAGTTCTCAAACTGCCTGATGTTCTCGAGACCTATCCACAGCTCAAACAAATTACCAACAAACTGAGGTAAACAACAGTGGAAGCTGTGCAAATCACCCACTTACCTTTTTTAGACCCCTTAACTTTGCGGTTATTTACCAAAAACAGTCTGCAGGCTGCTGCTTTTTAATGTCCCCAGAGTTATTCCCAAGTTAGGAAAAGCTGCCTGTTCATATTGTGCAACCTCAACATGAAACACCTTACAAAAGATTCTCCAGTCAGAGCTGCTGGTACCACTTGCGGAGTTCAAGTTGTGTTCGCCTTCGTCCTTAAGGAGGACTGATGTTTCCCATAGGCTCAATATTCTGTGTGTGTGTATAGGTGTCTTGGAAGATGTTTTAATGTGTTGTATTATCAAATGTGTGTCAATGTAACTTTTAAATGCTGTTTGGCTGCCTTCTTTGACCAGTTAAAAGAGATGGTTAAATTAAGTTTAATTAAATGAATAAATAAAATGTTTCTAATTAATATTTTAAATAAAATGTTTAAAATCCACCAGCTTTCTTTTTTAGCACATGGAAACACCCAGTAGTGTTTTTCAAGGGTTATAACTAAGGATTGGTAGGTAGGTTTATTGTCACTCACACCTCACCGATATCACTGATGCTCGGGAGATGGGTACCAATGATCTTCTGAGCAGTTTTAATCACCCGCTGCAGAGCCCTCCGGTCCTGGGCCGTGCACATCCCGTGCCAGTTTGTGATGTTTCCAGTCAGCATGCTTTCTATTGCTCCTCTGTAAAAGCTGACAAGAACTTGGCGTGGGAATTTGGCCTTCTTAAGCTTCCTCCAGAAACACAGTCGTACTATTTTGTGGTAATCAATTTCTGCAATTATGGAAAAATAAAAATCCTAGTTTTCTCAGTACCTCAGTAAAATAACATGCTGAAGGTGTTAATTTGTCATTGGGAGACATTTGTAAATTAGATTCTACTTAATGAGTAGACCAATGCATGTTGCACACAATCTACCAAGCCACTAGAGGTCACAATTGTAACACAATATTTTTAGGTTTTAAGCAAGCATCTAAGAAAACAGTTTGACCCCAACCCTAGACAGTGTATGCATGCTGTTAACCAAATGAGTCCATAAGTTTGGTATGATCCTGCCATCAGCTCTTAAAGCTACGCACCATTGTCCTTCTTTGTGTCTTTCTCCAGTGGCATCAAATGAAATAAAATGAAAATATATATTCAATTTAATTGGAAAATAAGTTAGCTTAACTGGTAATTGATACCAGACCTGGGTTAATTGTTAGATGACATGCAACTGCTTCTGCTCTTTCTTGCTACTTGGAATTAGTGACAGGTGAATATGAATATTTTGACTTGCTTACAGTAACCCCCTCCCCGTCTCTCTGCCTTGGAAAAAGGCCTTGGGCACCTGGCTTTGGACCAAGGAGCACTGGAGGTGTGGACTAAGTGTGCATTGGAATGGAAATAGTCTGACGCACTTGGTAGATCATAAAATGGCAGCAGGATTAGTGCTGGCCCATTTTGGACAGTGAATGACAAACATAGTCGTGCACCTCATGTGAACTGTGCGCTTTCCTCCCTACCATATACTATATTTCTTTAGCATCTTTATGGATCTTACCTCTTTTGAAGATAAATCCCCCAACAGACTATAGCAGAACTGTTAATGAAATACTGTTGATCAGCTGGACTTATACATTTTAGATTTCAAGTGACATTTTGACAGCGTTAGTTACTGCATGTCCTGCATACTCACCATTAGTAAAGCCTTCTGTCTCACGTGTTGGCGCCATGGTGGCACTAAACATCAGGATACGTTAACATGCCCTAATTGTTCTACTTTTCTTCTGCCGTCCCAATATGGGGGAACATTTTTCACATGCCACTGCACTGCCAAGCTTTCGAAACATGAACCCCTGCCAGGCCAGACAGCGAATGCAACCCGGCGGTGAAAAAGGGGTATCTATTACACAGGCAGGAGGCCAGCTCAACAGTATTTGTTTTAACAGCAGGCTATTAGCAGGCATGCTTGTCTTGTGTATTTACAAGGGTGTCCAATCATGTCAAAAATCCTCTTCAGTAGTAAAGATAAAGGGTTGGATTCCTAATGAATTCAGGCTGTAAAGTATCAGGACTGAGTGGAGCTAGATATCACACTGCTTTGCACACTAACAGTGTTGATACGTTTCCATGTAATTGTACAACTTCCCATTTGTGATCCTTTTAAATACCACTGTAGCCACAAATAAAAATAGATTAAAAATAGGAATCTTCACTAGTATATACTAAATCTTTTATACTACAAACACAAAACTTCTGCGGGTATGCCAGGCAGTGGCCTTGTGCACCACTAAGCATTTTACTTTAGCATCTTTTAACTCATTGTTTGAGTTTCCAGCTGACAAACCCGCTGTACATTACCTACACCAGAAAAAAGGACAGCAACTAGCTGAATGTAGCGGAGCATTTAGCAGCTAAAGAGCCAGATTTCTTCCTCAATGGTTGGGGCAGATCAAAACAAAGCTAAAAAGGAGAGAGTATATTGGATCTACATTCATTAGGTGGCCACACCACTCCACTGCCAATGTTGCTCCACATCTGCTGGAAGTGTGGGCAACTGTTTGCTGACATGTTCATGTTGTAAGGTTTTTACGCTTATTATAAAAAAGAATCAATTAATAGAAGGTTTATTATAACCAATCCCCAACACTAACCTTACCCACAAGCCAAGGTTAATGGTTAATTAACTTGTGAGGACCAGTCGTTTGTCCCCAAATTGGTGGAGAGTCTCCATAACTTGACTGCGTGTGAACAAACTTAACACATCATCATTAATACAAGCACATATAGACATACACGTTGTGTATTCAAAGTATGTGAAATCATAAAATCGGGTTGACATTTGCAGCAAAAAGAATAAACAAGTTAATCCCCACAGATAAACACACAGTTAATGAGGAAGTGTATTGAGAAAACCTGACTCGTTGTCACAGTTTGTAAGGGAATCATAGTATAATAACATTTAATTAAAGGTTGTCTGTTGTTATAAGACAATATTGATTTTATATTTTTCACAAACAAACTTGTAGTTTTCAATCTGCCCTGTGTTTTGCCTATTAGGAAGGCATTATAGCCATTATCTCACAGTATTGCCAGGGCTTGTTCTGCTCTTGAATCCTGTTCAATCCCATTTACTGAGCCACTGCACCACAGAAAACATTATATGACCTTGAGATCATGCATTCAAGTCATTTCCTAAAACAGCTGGGCACTGTAGTATTTAATAAACATAATTCAAGCAGGGGTTAGCAGTTGGAGACTTTCAGTGGTGAATTAATATACATTTGGTGGGAGCTGTGGAGGTGTATGACATGGAAGAATATGGAATAAGATAGATCAGGCTTTGAATAGACAGACACTTATTAACACTTATTAGGATGAATTCATTATTGTTTTTTGTCTTGTAATGGGATTTGTTGACAGAAAAATATAGAATATTGAATGGCCTCATCCATTTAGTTAGATTACCAGTTTTATTTAATCCAATTATATATAAAATGATAGATGAGTTAAATGCTGTGTTTTTCAGCAGTCATAGTGGTGGATCTAGTTACAGGTGAAGGAGTTGTTGAACAATTTGACTAAATATTCAGCACTGGTCTTAATTGTCTGTAAGAATCACAATGTGTGTTTTCTTTGGAATGGAAGATTGTGGGTTTGGAGATGGTAAAGCTGGTTTCACCATCTAAGGGTGAGCAAAGTATGTCCCATTTTTACATTTGGTAATGTGTTTTAGAATTACTCCAACACACACAAACACACAAACAAACAAACAAAGCACAACAGTCCCCCATGCCTCCCAAAATAACACCGCTTGATGTAAACGGGTTCAGAAATAGCCTGGAGTGGAAAAGAGGGTAGACATGAATACCCTGAGAGATTGTCGTCGGGTCTCAAGTGTCATATCACTTCCTTCATTTTGTTTGTGTCACGCATACTACATGTGCTTATGGAACGTCCAGGCATATAGGTTTTCATTTTCAACATCTATAGAGTGGATGTGCGTTCATACTCAATCCTATTTTGTGCATTGCGTGTTCAGGTTCAAGCAGGACAAGGCGGATTTATGCCCATAAATTCTGTTCCTCTATAAACAACTGCTGAGAGTTTACTAAAATGTGTTGTTTTGTTCTGTGTATTTGCGGAGGTGGACCGCACACAATTCTTTCACTTTTTCTACATAACAGTCTTTATTCATACAGTGTCGCACTGAATCAAAGGCTAAAATTTCAGCTCATTCCATCCTGAGGGACAAACATGTCATCCTCTAGGTTAATTGCAGCCCATCGGCCAAATTGGTCAATTATTCAGCAGCTTATTATGACCCATATATACGGTTTTATTCGTATATAACGCTTTGGGGATTAGTCATATGTTCTACTTTCCAACGTACATACTGTAAGCCTATAAGTCGTTCTTGAAAATGGTCATATATGTTGTTTTGGGACTATTGACAACTGACCTGTTTTGTCGTTTAGGTATGAGGACGTGTATCATCTATGTCTCTACCTGTCTTCTTTTTGTCAAATCAGCAGCACCCTGGTGTGAAAACAGAAGCCTGTTTTTATGTATAAAACTGGGCACTTTTAATTCACAGTCCGTTATTAGAAAAAATAAAAAAAGGTTAAGAAGAAACCAATGGGCATGCAGTAAATAAAGCTAATTAGGTAAATGATAAACATTAGGATGTGATTCATTAAATACTTAATGCTGGATGGCTTAGTTCATGTAATAAGGGTTTGGGCTCAAGATGCTGGAATTTGAGGTCATGTCACGAGGAGACACATGTATGGGAAATCTGAGACCTCCATTGGCCTAACACAAATAGCCTATAGAAAGCAACATGATAAAGTCCCAGCAACTGAAAAATCCCACAGACAGTGAAATGAAAACTCAGCAGATTCAACTACAACAAGATGGAAAGTATGTGTATTATTAGCTCAACAGTTTCAACAAGATTCTGTACTTTGTCAAAAGCTGAAAAATATTTTGTGTGTTTCCCCTCACACTAACAGGTTGTGTTTTCTATAATGCAAGAAGACACAGGTCTCTACAGCTGATAGTAAATTAGGTCCTCTTGCAATAAGCACAGTGCACAAAAAGCTTCAAATAACATAAAATCCTGTGTAGCACAAAAATGTGGAGCCTGTTAGAGCCTCTCAAAGTAGTTGTTTTCATTCTCAGTTCATAACAGAAACACAAAATGCCACTACAAGACTAGAAGTCAACAGCCGTGCCGCTGTGTGTGGCAGCAGTGCTTTGAGCTCAGTGCTAACATTAGCATGCTAACATGCTCACAATGACAAGGCTAGCGTGCTGATGTTTAGCAGGTAATGTTTATCCTGTTCGCCATCTTAGCTTAGCATTATGGCAGCACCAAATAAAAAGAACTGCTGAAGCTGACATGTAATTATTGTAATAATAGTAATATAAGTATTGGTAATTGGTAATCCTTCCAGTACCTGTTGAGGTATAGGAGGGATTGCACCGACATTGCTTTCCAATGCACCCACTGCTAGCATGGCTAAAAATGTGTACAACATAACAGAACATCTATTACAATTAAATATTTATGTAACTGCACAACCCCAGCTTCCATTAGTGCTGATTTCAACATCTTAATTTCAAAAGACAAAGGGATTCTGATCTTCTGTGAACAATAGAAAATGGGACATGTGCTCTGCAGACAGGGTGGATCAAAGATGACTGTTGATAGCTTTAAAGCCTTAAAGAACGCCAAATTGATTTATGATGGTGGACTTTTACAGCTGACTGAATTACATTCGCCCTTGCCGGATAGAAAGCCAATGTTGCTTATAAAGTTTAGTTGGAACGTGTTTCAGTGTTTATTTGGCTTGGGGTGCAAATGCGGAGCAGCTGTTTGTCATGCTGTTCTGGGTCCAATGTATCTCACAAGAACTGCTCCGTACGGATCCTGGGTTTCGCTCTGTCTGTGCTCTGTTGTGGTTAAATGCTTAACAGACATTCTGTTATGTGAGGTTAGCTTTGATGATGAGGTTGTTTCTTGACATTGACTTGTTTTTCATGTTCTGCTTCGTCAGCCACACATTTGACAGATGGATGCTGATTCCATGTGTGTGGGTTTGTACTTTATGGTGTTGGAAAGTATGAGTAAGATTCAAACTATTATTCTAAACTAAAATACCTCATTCTCAAATCTTCACCTAAGTTAAAACGTGTTCATTCGATGGAAGTGAAAAGAAAATCTAATTAGAATTTCTCTGTTCAGTGGAGCACTCAACTACTTTTAAACGATGACACTTCTAGTGATAAACCTACAGAAAATGATCACCAAACTCTGCTATTCCTCTCAGCAAGAGTTTTAACTCATTGTTTCAGTTTTGCAGAATCGAATGACCGTTTTGTTTCACTCACTCTTCTCGTATACATGATATATATGATATCAGACACATCAGGCAGCGATTTTGAGCAAAAATATTCCGATACACTATCCAGCATCAAACAGCATATGAAGATAGCGACTAGCAGGTGAAAATAGTGGAGCATTTCTGCATTTCTTCTGGAGGCGGTGGAGCAAAAAGTAGAGATAAAAGCAGAGTGAACATTAGACTCTCATTAGACTCTCCCCGGTGATCAGAAAAGTGATTCCAAATGTTCGTCATATCAACTTAAAAGGTGATATTAGGTGCGTTGCAGACTGCAGCTGACTTTTGGCGCCTTGATAGTCAAACATGAGCTGCCAGCGACTGCAGATGCGGGGTATAAAAATACTGCCGTCAAGTTGGACACATTGTGATCAGGCATAATGTGGTTCCCACCTGGTGTAGCCAGAGTAAAGCAACTGCAGCCGCCTTGCTCCCGCTGGGTTTTAATGTCATGTGACATGGTGATATGAAAAAGTCAGACAAAATTTCTAACCAGCATTCCTTAAATTTAACATATGCATGCCTCACGCTAAGTCAGTGCTGCACAAAGCCATAAACAGCTACTATGTTATTCCACGTTTGTATGTGTTGCTTTCTATCAGAAGGCTCTCCAGGTTTACTTACATCATTCTTTTTATGCCTGTTTAACAGGAACTTATTGAAGTTCCTTGCTTGGTTGAAAACAAAAAATCTATTTACTGTGAGAGAGGTGACTTTCAAGTCATGGGAGATCTTACTATATGTGTGAGCCTGAAAATCAAACAGCCCAAAGCACTTAGTTAAAGATATGTCCGCAGTGAATGAGTGAAAGCATTAGGGGTCAAAACAAGGACACATGTTTATTTTACTTGATTTTCTCATGGTTGTCTGACTGCAAAGGTCCCTCTTCTGTTCGCTAATAAAGTGCATCATGAATGCCTTTGAACCAAGGCGAACGGGGCTTCAGCTGTACAAATAAAAGGAAGCAGGCTCCGTGCGGGGATGATGTGTTTGAGTTGCAGTGTTTGTGGTCTGACACCTGTATGGAGTGAGATAAGGGTCAGAAGAGGAGAGCTCAGGGTCTGATCATGTGCTTGGTTCCTGGATGTGAACACATCTGCTTAATGGCCCTTTTTTTAATGATGGGGGAAATGATATAGCACCAATGATGAAAGCTTAAATAAAATAGCCTGAACATTAAACAGTCTTTTGAGGGCGAGCCAGCCCTGGTTTATCGGCAAAACAATAAGCAGACAGGCAGCATTTGGCTTTGAAAATAATGAAAATGAATCATTCCTCCAAGCTACAGAGATAGGGCTGAATTGCAAATTGGTTGCTGCACACAGATGATTGTGTGTACATGCAGCCGTGGCTTAAAATGGGATAATATGAGACTGAGGCAAAGTTTCAAATGTCAGTTTAATTGAGCCAAATAATGTTGTTAGGGGTTCCACTGAGAGGTCAGGAAGATAAAGCTATCGCTAGCAGTATGGCCACAAGGATGATATGATAAGAGTAAATCATTTGGTAACCTCACTTTAACCTTTTGTACAGTAGAATATTGACCTTTTGGCGTACTGTAGAAACCCGGAAGACATACGTGTTTTTAGCTATATTTCATTTGGTGCAAGGTCTTCTACAGCAGCACTGTGTCTGTTTCCCATCATTTAGATTTCTTTCTGATAAATCATGGAGCATGTAGGTTCTTTGGCACTAAAACTCTTTAATCGTCCCAGCTTGTGCACCCTCATGATTATGTATGTTCTACTCTTACTTTCCTGAACTTACACTGGGTATCTTTACAAATATTTCAAGGAATTTTTCCCTTGAGGACATGATACACGTACAGGTTTGTGAGTATTTAAAGACAGTGGCAGGAGAGCAAAATAAGCATGCACAGCTACATAACTGAGAAAGTGATTATACAAATAGTGGTTAATAAATATTTAGTGTTTTAGTAGAAAAAAACTTTACCCTGGTATTCCAATCTAAGACATCTCATTCTAAGTATTGACAGAGTGTAATTAGTGAAACCAATCCAAACCTGTTTTATAATATGGATGGAGAGAGGAATGTAAATGGGCCTGTTGTGGCGGGAAGAATTTAACTGCTTTGTTTAATCTTCAACTACATAAATGAGTTCAAATAACAAGCAACAATATTTCAGAGGCCGGGGCCCCCTGCAAAATGTCGCCAAAATAGAGGCAATAAAACCACTTTTCCCTTTTTTTCCCAAGCTTTTCTTGCATTGCTCACTGATGCTTGTTGCCATTGCTGATGTGTCATTGAACCTGCTGGCTGCTCCTTTCAGTGTGTGCCGCTCTGTGGTTTACTTGTTTGCAGGAATGTGTGCATCAAGAAGTTTCTGTAGTGGTTTTAGAGAGCTTATTGAGGAGTTTTTGACTGGTGGCACAACTGGAGCCATATTTATCAATGGTTCGTATGCACAGTTTTATATACAGAATGTGAGTCATCAGTTTCTTCTTTCGTGAGAGTGCGCGGAAATATAGAAGCACTCCTGCCCACGCAGAAACCCCTCACTGTAGGATTGATGAAGGGCCTCTGGCTGTGCCTGTAATTTAAAGACTCGGCCTGCCACCCTCCTGTATGTCTCTTCTGGATCTTTTGTTGTATTTCTAACTCACATACTCATGTGCTAAATGTTATATTCATTCAACACAGAAGATATATTTAAAATTTAGGCATAAAACCAGACCAATTTACAGGTTGGTCAACTGGCTAATTCACCAGTTTGCTACAGAAGTGAGAGTATATTAAACACTCATTCATTCAATGGCTTGCAAAGTTGAAGCACATTACCACATTTTAGAAGAAGTGCAGGTGACCTTTAAGAACATTATATTTCCTGTTTGATTTCATATTTCAGATTACTTGAAAATGACATTGCAGTCTAAAGTAGGAGCCTCATTTTGAGACAAGAGTATGAGCACCAAGAGTAAAATCCAATTAAGTTACAAGGATGGAGGCAATAACAGTCCTTGACATGATCCCTGTATGAGCTGAAAGTAGTAGAGGAAAAAAAAAGAAAATCTGTGTACTTGTATTTCTAAAACTCTCCTTCCCAAATACTTCATTCCCTAAAGACAAGAGGTGATGTGAGTTATTGCTACACTGCTCATTTCACAATCTCACTCCCCTCTCCTGTCTGGTATCATCTCTGAAACACTTGGTGTAGAAATGGTTGTTCTTATGTAACTCAAATGTTAGCCAATGATCCATGGTCATAAAGCATGTCAGCCTTCCTGTGATCTCATTCAATCCTACCAGGCTTCCCCTCAAAGCAGCATTAATGCAGCCCAACAAAAACTGCCCTGTATTGCAAAAGAACAACTTGGGTTGAAATACAGCCACTTTATAAAGGGACATATACAGGCCGAGAGCCTGGATAATACTGTATTTTCACAAAATAACCACTGTTAAGCTGACTGCACTGTAGGATATTTTGCAACACTTTCTCTGTAGTCACCTCCCATCTCCCCATGACTTTGCCATCTCCCAGACTGAACTGTACCACTGTTATCTCTAGACAGCAGGGGGTTGTTTGAGGGGGAAAAGAAAAAAGGAAAAGAGATACAATCTGAGTAAAAGCAAACCTCAACTTCAGCATTTTTACTGCCCTTTGGCTCCTTTTGTTTCCCCGTCAAAGCTGATTTTCTTTTGGAATAGCCACAGCTGTCTGGCAGGAGCCCCTGTGGATTTGGGACATAATGCAGCAATGAAGACATATTGTCAGAAAAGGCCCTCTGAAATTAACAATGCAGAAAAGGGCTAGAAAGCTGCTGCTGAAACCTTCTTCAGGCATTACTGCCATTTGTAGATCTAATTCCTCTCACTGTGACATTTGAAATTAGAGCTGATAATGGTCTTGCAGAATGATTAGCCATGTCTTCACCAATTTGCTTTTCTATAGTGAGGATTTTTTCCCCCCTCTAATGACGCATATCTCTAATGAGAATTCAAGTTCCTTCTGCTGTCTTTCCTCCAGACCCTTCTTGTTTCTGTATATTATGAACTGGAATAAAGCCCTGAGATTTGTGCAATTAGGGAGAATTTGCATCTTTTCATTGCTTGTACATGTAATTGCGCTCTGAAATTCAATTCGCTGTCAGCCTGACCAAACCTTAAACAGTATGTTAGCTTGCTACTTGTACCATGCACACACCACCTACCTTTAAACAAGCTCCAGTTTGGTATCACCAGTGCCTTTCGACAATGCAGCCAGCTATTTATTTTAGCGCCACCATTCAGAAAATGACTGGAGGCAGACTGGCATGCAGAGAACTATGACATTCAACAGTTGTTTACATTTACCATGATAGAAAATTGTCCAAATACAAAAAGAGTTAGTGTTGACATTCTGTGTAGTATAGACTACTTCTAACTTTAAAAATGCCGAACTCTTCTCTTGATTTGCCAGCAGTATTTCTATGTCAGATTAGTTGTTAAATGATTTATTTATTTGATCAAAAACTTACAGAAGTGAGATGTTGTCCAGTGGGAACACAGATGACTATTTCTTGTTAAAACAATTCACTTACTCAAATCAGTGTTAACTATCATTAACATTGATTTTCCATGGCTTCATATTTGAGCTGGCTCAAAGGGTCAAGAAAATGTTCTCTCTCTCTCTATTCATTTGGGTTTGCTGGTGCTCTGTGTGGGAGCTATGGTGTTGTGTGGGTGTCTGACATGCATGTGTAAAAGACCACCAGCCTGCAAATTGAATGCTGCCGTCAGTGTACTGCCACTTTAGACCTTTCTAGATTGTTCTCTGGTGAATAGAGTGCACCTCTGCAGCGGTTATGTATAGCAGTGAAAAGGACATCACTGAGTAATATAATCAGTAATATTGTTCATATTGTTGTCTCTATATTTACTCTGTTTGGACTTATATGTGCTGGTATAGTAACTACCTACTAAAAATACCACATTTATAATATCACTAAAATATTCACGTACTAATTTGTGGTTTTGCTGTCTTGTATTTACACCTTATGGTGTACCTATGACAGGGACTGTTATTCTCTCCAGATAACTCAGACAAGAGATGAGTCTGCCAGTCACAGGTGCCGCTGCAGCAGCCAAAGCAGAACAGGCAGATTATGCATAAAACATGCGCATCAGGATCACCACACGCACAGTATTACTACTTTACAACCAAGAAACAAGAAGCCATGCAAGGCAGTAATCCACACAGTAATCTGCCAGATGACAACAATAACAACATCTCCTTCAGTATCAAGAAGAACACACATCACAGGTCTGAATGAATTAAAGAGGTGGTATTATGCTCATTTTCAGGTTCAAAATCTTATTTAGGGGTTGTACCAGAACAGGTTTACATGGTTTAATTTTCAAAAAACACCATATTTTTCTCATACTGCACATTGCTGAAGGTCCTGTTTTCACCCTGTGTTGAAGACTTAGTTTTAGCTATGGAGTGATACATCTTGTCTCTAAATGATCTTTGTTAGGAGTTGCACATGTGCAGTTCCTAGTTAAGGACTACTAGCCAATCAGAAGCAGAGAAGGGCGGGTCATGAGAAGCCGGTAAACACGGCTTCGGTTCAGCTGTAGGCTACATGTTGCCGACCAGCTTGGCAACATGGACTGGAGCGAGAGTTTCAGAGTGGTGAGTTATTAATCTGTAACAAAAGTATAAAGTTTTAACTGAGCTCTGTCTCTACATCACAGGAACAACTTTATGTCCACTGACTGCCTGGAGGGTAGCTAGTGTTTGGAAGGGAGAGGAGAGCTGCAGCTCAGTATGAATAACAACAGCATTATTACATGTTTATCCCTTACATTAAGATTAGCAGAACAGTTCTGCAGCCACAAACCCAACACTAAACTAGTTTTTCCATTACTATCACTTTGGCAAACACAGACAAACAACATAGATATACAAAAATATATACCATATAAGCTCACTGTGATTCTAGGGAAGCCTGGGTCAAATCCAAGATAATGAAATATTCAGTTCTCCAAACAACAAACTAAATGAAAGTTAATGTCCAGTTTTACACACACATTACAAGATTCACAAAGAAAAGCTTCTCTGCATAAATGTGTCTCTTCAGGTGTTTTTCCCCCCCATTTTGCAGTAGTTTAGACTGCAGCACAGTGTCCATGGAAAAGGTGGGACAGAGAACAGCATCAAATGTATTTTGTAACTTACATAATAAACTCATTCATGTCAAACTACATTAATTAATAAATTAAGCATTTTTCAGAGTTCCCCAACACAGCAAAGCAAACAAAGATCTGGGGGGCCATGAAAGAATACCTTGACCTTGACAGACAACACTGCAGGAACACCACGATGCCACCAGAACGGACGAGTACAGGAAAACGTCAGATCCAAAGGCCACTGCATGGTATTAAATGTAGCCCTACAAAATACAATAATGAGTGTTTTAAATCAGTTAACAGCAAAAAAAGGAAAGTAGAAAACCTACTATTAGACATCCATGTCTGAGAGGGCTAAACGTACAGCTGATTGTGCCTTGAGCTGAATGCTATCTGTTGTGATGTATATTAATCCTGTTTGATCCTAGAGGATTGATCATGCAGCTGCTCTTAGCGAGGTAACTTGTTATCCAGCATGTCCCTAATGATGGCAATGATCCACAGATCAAAAGATGCTGATGTTGGCACAAGGAAGTCTTATTTCTTGAAGTAAAGATCATTCACTCTGCAAGATCTTTTTTTTTTTTTTTTTTTTAAATCAGCAGAGCAGTATCCATGAGCCTAGGACTGGGGAACAAGGAGACTGAGTAAACAGGGCCCTCATGTGAGGGGGACCCTCAAAGACACTAGAATGAACAGCCATGAGTGATAAGAGGGGCTCACCGATCGTGTTAGCCATTACATTACATTACATTTATTCATTTAGCTGACGCTTTTATCCAAAGCGACTTCTGAGCAACTAGAGGTTAAGTGTCTTGCTCAGGGACACATTGGATGATAGTGGGGGATTGAACCCGGGTCTCTTACACCAAAAGCAGATCTTATCCATTGCGCCATCACCACCCCATTTCCAAATGATTACATACATCATGTACACAAACCAGTATTAATGCAGCTAGATAAGCAATTTCACTTGGATTGCAGTTTTCCCTAACCTGACTTAATGTAGCAAATAATCAGGTTTATTGGAGACTAGGGCTGTCGTGGTGAAGTAATTTCCACCGCGGCAATATGTTGGGGCTCAACAGCACGGTATGCGGTATTATCGCATTTTTCATCAATAAAGTAATTTGGTGTCACCTCACTGCACAGCTAGCCGCTAACAGCAACTTTATGGTCGGAGCAAGCTAGCTGCTGCGTGCTAGTCAACAACATTGCCAAGCAAACTCCTTTTTGCAGTTTGACCGTGTCTTTTTCAGACGTAGCTATATCATTACCTTCAGGGCATGTCTATCAAGTGAATTTACATACCGCAGCAACGCGCCGGTGTGGAGCACAATGGCTGTCCACAACTAACCACTGCGCTGCAGTAACGTTATAACTAAATTTCCACAGAAACGTACGGGTCACGTACGGGTCACGTACGGGTCACGTACAGCCCATGGCGATCTATCCTTGAACCGTTACAGAGCTTGTTACGGTTGTGGAACTTTTGAAGCACTCATTTATTAATTTAACAAGCCCTGAAGTGCACAGTATGAACATTGCGGTTGTTGCGGTGCTTGCCATCCGCCGCGGTAGACTTCACCTATAGTGCAGTATTTCAATTTTGCGTTTATCACGGCAGCCCTAATGGAGACAAATTTTACTGAATTCCCATGCACTTCCGGTTGTCCAATTTACTTATAGACTTATTGTCAGATTTTTTGCAAGATGGATAATGTGACATATTGATTGCAACTTCAGAGAGCAGCAAAGTAATTTTCATGATACCAGGAATAAATGTTTAAGACATGAGCCTAATACTTAATGGAAATGGAATATATGAGAGTCTAAACTTCTCTAGGACACTAATGTTGAAGATTTAAGTGAAATAAGTAGCAACTCTTAAAGTAGAATTGCATTCCTTCAGTATGATTGGTTATGAATTGTTGTGTTTTTGTGGTTTGCAGACTTTCATTTAAATTTCCTCAAAATCTTACATTGCGAGAGACTTGACATTTTTTCTTGTCGTGATTGTGCCTCGTTGAACAGATTTGATTGTTCGGGATTTGCATATCTCCTCTCTCTTAAACAATTTGGAACCCTTCGTATATTCTGTGCAGGACTTTTGTTCATGTGCAGGCCACTCAGAGCCCGCACTGTGTGTAATATGTTCCCTCCCCAACCCAAAGGCCTCACAGGAAGAGGCATGACAAAGGTTCAACCAACATATGCGAGCAGGTCATCAGCTGTCCAGAGCCCACTAGCTGTTCTTTTGGCTGCAAAAGGTTTCAGGTGCTGACATTTACTTTCGTTCTGTTTATATGCTCACCCTTTTAGAAAATGGTTGAGAATGATTATGTGTCTAAAATCTAATACTCAGCATTCGAAATACCAATTGTTAGAATGTTCTACAACAACATGGCACGAGATTCGCTACACTTAACATGAGCTGATGAAAGGCTGAAATATATTTCTCAAAAAACGAAAAACTTTTGTCGACATCTTTCACTCATAAGGTTGTTTATTATTTATAGTAGGTCCCTGTAGGGTTTAGATTTTCCCCTTGTAAAGCATACACTTTTTTTTCCCGTCTGTGAGAATTTTCTAGAGTAACATCTGGATTTCATTTCATGCAGCTTGCTTTTGAAAACCTGCTGCCCCTTTCTGTACAGATGGAGATGAAGGGCAAATTCCTTTAAAATAACACTCATGTATATAAAGTAAATATGAAGCTGGAACCAGCAACCAGTTAGCTTAGCTTAGGACAAAGACAGGGGAAACAGCTTGCTTTATTTACATGTTAGCTAGGTTTGCGGCGGTTCAGTATCAGAATATATCAAGGCAGTTAGTGCTTCTGGTCAAGAAATAGAGCATTTTAATTTGTGAGATCTAATATTCGAACTCGAGAAAGTTCTTTTTCCATTTTGATTTGAATTAGAAAAATGTTACGTTATTTTACTAATGATAAATTCTTTCATTTTATGGAAATATGTGTTCCGATGTTAAAAAAATACTAAAGTCTGCTTTTAGGACATATAAGATTGTATTGTAAACTCTTACACATAGAAATGGTAGAACGATGACAAGGGATATATTGTTAAGTAGTATTAGTCAGTCAGCAGACCTTCGGCACCATGACCACTTCCTTCCTAGAGTCCCGCTTTTGTTTATCCATCTTCAAAGTGGAAGACATGCTGAAGCTCGGTCTCGTGAGCTAACACCGTCTTGCTAGCACACCCACAAAAATGTATGACAATTTCCTTCTTTGTCCCCCAGTTTCCTGTGTTTTCAAAGGGACAGAGTGTGGGTCTTCAACCCCCTACCCCCCTTTTCCTACTTTAAAACACAGACACACCTAACCTGGCATCGGCAAACTAATTTGCAAATGCATATTAACCTCTCAGGGAAGCTCTCAGTTCCTTTTCGATTTCCATGTGGCATTATCAACCGGGAGCAGACCAAAATGCCTCTGGACGGATTTGAATAGACATACAACTAAATAGAGCAACGACAAGTGTGACATAGTGCTGAGCGACATATGCCAGTTGGGCCACAGCTTAGTCCGTTTTCAAGCAGAAAAAAATAATGGGCTGGCGCAAACTTTTACAGATTACAGCTACACAGTCTACTAAAATGTGTTTCTGAAAGCATTTGAGTGGGTAGATAGGCAGTGCAGTATGATCAGCACTGCCTGGTTTGACAGCCTGGTGCGTTGAGCCGTATGGACCTGAAGACTGGATGCTGATCCAGACCTACGACCACTCAGAGCAGCGAAACCTGCCCCATATTAGATAAATAGATGTGATTGGTCCAACTGGATCCAGGACAGGCGGAAATCTGTCTGAATGGGAAGGGGGGCCAGATGTATCTGCCAGAGCAAATAAAACATGAGCTCGGCAGATTCGTCTGGTTCCCAGGCTAAAATGCAGCCAGAGCCTTTCTCTAACACACTTTCTCACTCTCAACGAGGGGGACAAAAGAAGAACAGGAAGAACTTTAAATTCCACACTTCCACTCTGTTTCTCCTGTTATGTCTTGTTTTCCCTTGCTAGTTGGGGACAAGCCTGGTCATTCATAATACAAGCATCACCCTGAGCACTCACAGGGCCTCCTTCTGCCCTGACTTGAGAATGAGCAGACCCAGAGTCTGGTTTTGTACCAAGAATTAGAAAAGACTGCTGTAGCAATTAATGCCATGCATACCTTAAGACAGTTTAATTTCAAATCTTTTGGGGGCTTGATACTTAAGTGATATAGTAGAAATTAAAGTATTTTACCAGTACTATAAATTTTGATTTACTAAAATGCTTCATTTTTATTCAATGATTTCTGCCTAGCTCCATGCAGTTACTGCTTACACTCGTCAAACGAGTGTGCGTCTGTTGTCTGAAATGGTAGACAACAGACACACACTCGTTTGACCCACGTCGGACCCATCCTTATGAGACCGTGTCGCCCTGCGCTGTTAGCAGGGACCCTGTCCACACTGTGATGTTTACTCTTTGTTCCTCTGGAAACAATGTATCTCTATTTTTGACCACTTTTGTCATCAAAACATAATGAAATCAGTGCTGGCAGAATGACAGAAGTGCCAGTTTGACCTTGTGAGACAAATGGAACTGCAGCAAAAAGCCTAATAAATGCAGTCATCTTTTCAATTCCTCATTTAAGCATAAGCTTTTTTTGCTAATATAAGACATCCAACATTTAACAGAATTGCTTAGCTCCTAAACTAAAATGCCATTACCCATCATCCAATATTTACTTACTCATGCCAGTTTCTTTTCAGCGTGCAAATAGAATTACGCACCAGCTTTTAGGACTATATTTTTACATATCCAGCACAAATCTCTTCAAATTCAAATAATCAAATATTCTCATGTGGCACATTATTTATTAAAACACAATTTCTGTGTATTTACTTTTGCTTGACCAAAATAATCCATTCCATTCATTATTTCAGATGGTCATGCAAAATGAAGTGTGATGATTCAACAAAACAATAACAGCTGTAAGAATAGGTGGAAGGGCAGTGTCAGAGCTGCACGAGATGAGCCAAGTGCAGACATCTGGCTGATTCTCAGCTCTGTGGTCAGAGGTCACATATTGTATGGCGCAGCGCAAAGGCTTCCTCGAGTACACAGAGGAAATAAAATACGATAAAACAACATAAAGTCAGTATAATAACATTTTGATATTGTACCGGTAATATTTTGGGTAAAGGTTGGTGCATGAGGTGTTATTAAAACAGAGAGAGAGATGAACAATGGATCTCTGCAGAAAATACACTATTGCACAACCGGTCAAACTGTGTCTTCATTACCCAGGAGACAAACACACATTTGTAGCTTATACGCAAGCAATCAGTTTTCATTCTGGTAATATTACTAAATGAGCAGTGATGGCAACAGTTGAAAGGTCACAGTAACAACTGAGGGGGAAAATACAAATTATCAATAGAAAGTCCCCTGACAGTCATTGCTCAGACAGATTAGGGTAGAGATTCATGCTGTAGATACACTTTTAACTAAATTTTTTACTGGTGACTTTTATAGACTATGAATTATAGACTCGTGGCTTGAAGGGTTAAAGAAAGATATATAAAGTCTGGAAACAATGACTGCATGTTATGCAATACGTCTCTCACGGTATGTCACTTCATGTCTTGTGAAGTGGGAATTCCCGCACAAGAAAGATGACCATAACAAATGGCATGGTATCACCCTGCCAGGATGATTTCCTCTTTTTTTTTTCTTCTTGTTTTCACATGAACATATAACTTGCATGCAGTGTACTTGCACATTACAGCTGTGGCACAAATTAATTTCGCACACATGTGTGCACTGTTAGTCAAATCCACCTCATTAACTGGATTTAAAGTTACCCACTTTCTCCCAAATAAAACAAAAAATTCTGACAGCCAGTATGCTTCCCTAATTTCCATACTACATCAATGTGAAAGCTCCCATGAAAAACAGAAAAAGGAATCTGTCTTCAGTTTGCATGTAGACTGAACCATGAGCTTGGCTTGTCTTAGCTCAAGTCCCGGATGTCTACTGATTTAAGTAGCACCTCATCAAAAATTGTCGAGAGTGTTTAGTACTTGTCAGGCTAACGTTGTTACATTTCTTTTCTAAAAATTCAAACCATATGCTAACATTTAGATTAAAGCGTACAGCTTTGTTTTCTGCAATGCATCCTTTTCCATCCATTTAGCAATCTGTAAAGTGTGCACAGAAAGTGTTAGGCTATCAGTTTGTTATGATTGCATATTGGTGTGTTTTTCTGCCATTTTTGGTAGAATTTAAATTATTAAATTATTATGAAATTATTGCAAATTATTACAGCCCGGTGCTATTTAAGTAACTCATATCATACGTTTCAATAATATTCTATTGAAGTCTACAAGTTCATACTTCATGGCTCAGTGTAAAAAAAGAGCTCGGACAAAGCTGTTCCTGCACATTAAGACTGAATACACACAAGCACATGGCCATATAGTGACCAGAGGTGGAAAGGGTACAAAAATATTCTACTTAAGTAAAAGTACTCTTACTTTGATGATCTTTTACTTAAGTACCAGTATATTATAGTAGTAGTAGTACATTACTTGTATAAAAATCTACTCAAGTAAAAAGTAGCTTATTTAAAATATACTCAGAGTGAAAGTTAGTTACTTTTTTACTATTTTATATTGATTTAATATCTTATTATAGGCCTACTTGTTATATTAAATTGCAGTCTTTTGTGATTTGAAAAGGGAACAAAGCCATATCGTGCTTTCGATTTTAGTTTGTTTGACAGATACTTTGGCGAGCCTTGGAGACCTTTTATGTTAAAATGAGAAGTTTTGAGAATGTTTTCACTTCATTATTATTATTATTAGACTATGGCGGGCCGCACTGGACTGGGAAAATGGGAAACACTGGACTGCACATGAAGTCATATCACTAGGCTATTTAAATTAAAATAGGTGGTCATTTTAATGGGATAACGTAAGTGTAATAAATAACTAGTTACTAGCAAACTCCTCAGTTCACCAAGGAGTGATGGTTAAAATTGGTAATTGTAGCGTTAATGTAACTCTGATTGACATGATATATGAATCACCTGGTTTTGACGCTATTATGCAGCTGCGTCGTTATTGTTCATGAGACACCTGTAATTACTGGTGCAGCACAGATGCCTTTTAATACCAGGTCGCAGAAGTCTGGGGCAGCTAAACAAACTATTGTCGGGCAGTTATTGGTATTTTCCATAATTATGTGAGCAGTCCTGATCTGACTTTATGATGCACATGAGTCTGCGAACAGCGAAAGTGAAAGGAGTTGGTTCCCTGGCTGAGCAGGTGGAGGTGTGCAGCCTGTCGCCTGCAGCTCCTTATCTAACAGCTCACTGTGTCTGCTGCTGCTGTATTTCAGACTGGTCCGCTGTCAGAAAACTGTTTGAAAATGCAGCTGCATTTTTGATGACTGAGAGAAGTCAGTCCTAATCTCACTTACAAACAGATTGCATTTCCTGTAACTACTTCAAAATAAAAGTCAACTTGTGTTTTGCCAGTTAAATGCTTTTAATGTGTGAAGCTGCAACAGCAGGAATCCTTGCACTTTTTTTTTTTTTACTCAGAACGGATGTGATTCAAAATGTAGTGAAGAACAATAGTTTAAATAAAACATACTTAAGTAAAAGTAACTTACTTTGCACCTATGGTAGTGACACCATACACCTAGTTTGTAACTTACAATTGCTTTGTAATTATGTCAACTAAAATCAACTAAATGCCTCCGGCTCAAAAACCTCAACAGCAAACTCATTAAATTCCTTGAAAACCTGCAATCATCATTTTACTTTAGTAGAAGTATAAGCATATATTTTGAACAAATTATAATTAAAGTACCTCAAGTAAAAATACTTGTGAAGCAACAGCATATCCCCTGTGAGTGTTATTACTGACGCATTATCTTGTAAGCAGCACTCTACTATTGTAGCTGGACATGATTTAACTGAGCTAAATAATGGTGGGAAGTTTCATTTATAACCATGTATCGTGTTTTATAAGCTCATCGTGTTTTGCACATAAAATATGTATCTGCAAAGTAACTCATGCTTTTATCTTTTAAATAATTATAGTAATGTTGCACTTGAAATGTTGTGGAATAGAATTATTAAGTAGTATAAAATGGAAATACAAGTACAAGTACCTCAAAAGTACAGCACTTGAGTAGCGTAAATTAAAGTGAAATTCTATAACTTGTGGCCTGTTTAAAATTTTGGATTAGAATATTTGAACTGTGTTTCGAGCTTGGTCTGGAACCTTACATACAGTCTATGGCTGGAACACATGGAAACAGAGAATGGTACTTTAATAGTGAATCTTGCTTTTGGGTATCTAACTATGTGTTCTAATTATGCTTAAACAGCCAGAGAAATTACAGTAACACCAGCAATAACATGCGGATGTAATACTGAATGCTACTTTACTCAGTAAATATGTGTTTAGATTAAACGAGAGGTGAATTTCTTACTTTATTTGCGCAAATTTAACATCTGGAATGTTTTTGTAGTTGTGTTTATTTGCCAAAATTGCCAAAGTGCTATCTCTACAGATGTTAGCTTTATCTAGTAAGCAAGCTACTTATGCAGTAACTGTGTGTGTGTGTGTGTGTGTGTGTGTGTGTGTGTGTGTGTGTGTGTGAGAGTGAGTGTATACACCTTATCTTTATGTGACAGCACAGCCTCTGACTGATGTCGTCACTTAACAATATAGTTTTCTGTTTTATCAGCGAACCATAGTTACAATTCTGGATCATTCTTTTCCATATAGTCTTATTTATACTTTTGTACTTATATGAACATATGTAAATGTTTACAAGTCTTTTTTCACAGAGCTATGACAGAATTATAATTTGAGCAGAAAAAAGTTTCAACCTAGTTGTAAAAAAACAGAATTTTTGTTTGTCCGTCATTGGTTAATCTAAATCATTCAGAAGAGAGAAAGGCCCGATTTATTGAAATACAACTATAATTTTCCCATGGGGGAGATGGCCCAAAAGGTACAAAAAGTAGCCTACATTATCACAACCTGCCCAAAACAATTTATACTTTCCCAATTAAATAAAATGTAATGTGCAACACTACTTGTACTAATGTGTCTTTGCCTCAGTTAAGTGTGTATTTGCATTGGCTTGTTATGTGCAGTTACTCTACCTTTGAACCTCACTTCACATTCAGTCTGAACACATTTAGAATACATAAATTCAGGTCCAAATTAAGGGCACAGCAACTTTCTTTTCAACACATTTGGGAAGTTTCCACAGGCTATCCCCAGTGCAAGCACACCACTTAGGCTGCTAATTCCATTTAAAACCACCACCAACTCCCATTTCCTTTCAACAGCTGCTGTGAGTTTGTTTAAGAGGTAGGGTTGGTTGGCTGTATCTTGTTTCACATGACACTCCACTACCACTCAATGAGCACTTTGGGATGTGGTTCATCTCCGGGATAGATGTTGCGCAAAATCCTAAAAACCAGCTGAATGGAAGATATCAGAACATTTTGTTTCAATGTTGAATGTGAGAGGGGATCTGTGTGGGCCAGACAATTATACTGTGTATAGACTTTTTTTGGACAATGCAAAAGTGTTCTGTTAGACAGTAATAGGTGATGATGACAGTATTTTGCCTAACTTTCTGTCGCTGATGGCTTTTTGCTATCTGAGCAACACATAAGTCACAACACAATGTACATTGCATGACGCAACAAATGGGTTAAAAAGGGCTTTGGTTCTAGCCCAGATTTGACCTTTGTTTGATGTTCGCTTATTTCTGTGCCCGTGTCTTTTAGTTTGTCTTAGCTCCACCCTATCCTTCCTGCACATCCTACAAAGTGCCTCAAGGACATAAAACGTTCTCATCTTCACTCACCACACCTACATTTCACAGCCAAAGTGTATTCATCTTTCAAGAGCCTCTGTACTGCAGCACTGTTCAGATTTTCCATTTCAGGCTCACCCATGTCATTATTTTGAAGCCATCCAGTTCATAATTCTTTGACTCCAGGTTTTTGCCCTTGAAAGGACACTAGCAGAAAGGCTATAATTTTGGATTTTGAAGATAATCGAGTACTAAGGCATAAAGGAATTTTACTTTGAATTGGTAAAACATCTTTAAAGTAGCACTAGAAAACAACTGTATAGTCATTTGTTCATACTCTTCTGCGGTATAAGTGAGACAGGAATGAGACTAAGCATAGGGCATCCATGAAGGCCCTGGTCCTAATGGGAGACCATTCCAAAGATGGTTGTCCTTGATTTCTTTTATTCTGCTGCTTTTACCTACTCCACTATGTGATATGAAACGATTTCTAGTCCAACTTAAACTTAGAACACTTCAGCTGTGCACGTGCTGACAGAGTGGCAAAATTATTATTAAAACAGGTAGTGTATTCAAATGATTCAAATGATTTACTGAACAGAAGGAGATACAGAAATACTGTAAATAGTTTAGAGAACCTACACTCTGTACAAACATGCTAAGATATGTTACAATTATAATTGATAACTTTGGAATATTAGGCGATTCATGGCTCATACAAACATTTGATAAATATTCATTGAAACATATTCAAAAAATAACAATGAATTACAAATTAATTGTTAAAGCTGGGCGGCCACGCTGCAGATACTTAAGCTTTGCTGGTGCGGCAGTGAATTTGCCACGCACCTCGGACGCTGGACGAAGGTCCTAAACGTCAGGCGCAATGACTGTTACAGAATTTTAGCATGTAGATTTGTTTGAAGTGGGACAGTTATCAAGCACGTAAAGTTTGGTACAGATTTCAGTGTCAAGTTACAACTACTTCCTGTGTTATGGCAAAGCATTTAACTTTGCCGCCACCGCCACGCCGTTAACTGCAAACTCACAAGTTTTACAACATGGCTTCATCAATCTGTTAAGGGTTTTCTTAGTTTTGAAGTTGATATGACCAACCTGGTCGGATATAATATTGGCATATGGATGTGTTAAGGGCAGGACTCTTATCATTCCTTTAAAATCTGGTGCATGTATACTGAAGTTATAACAACTTCCTGTTTCATGACGAATCATCGATGGGCAAACTGAAAATTTGATCGGACTAAATCCCTAGGAGGAGTTTGTTAAAGTAACGAACAAAGATTGAGGTCAAGGGCAACTGGACTTGGTTGAAGAAAAGGTTTCGTCCCTCATCCAAGAGACTTCTTCAGTTCTGACTGATAGGGAAGCGGCACCACGAGTGGGCCACATGTGGTTCTAACGACCATGACGACTGTCGTTACCACAGCCAGGAGCACTAACGAACTAGTGGTATTGACGATCCTAGGTAATGATCCCACAGAGGTTAAATAGCTGAGAACAGAAGCAGTCTGTTGGATGAAGGACGAAACGTCTTCTAGTATCTTCTACCAATTCCAGCTGCCCTTGACCTCAACCTTCGTTGGATAACTATGACCTGGATGACTGAGAACCTCCACAGACATTTTGCCCTGGGCTGCTCTGAAGGGGGCGCTAGAGAGCCATTTTTTACCACGGTCATTCGCGAAACCCATAAAATACGAAGTTTGGTGAGTTTGAGCACATTTAGGCCCCCAAAACTGAGATAACTTTGCATAAGAAAGAAAGAAAATAATTCTTTCAGTTCCAACTGGGACCTCACAAGTTTCATGCTCGGGCCCTAATAATAATGAATGATGAAAAAATACATGAAACTACATTTCAGCATTAAATGACATTCTGATGCAGAACGAATTACAATAAGTACAGTAAAATAAACCCTAAATGTCTACAACATCCAAACAATCATTGTTCTGTACTAACTATTTAAAAAAGCAAGTAGAGCACACGGAGCAAATTATTTCTCAAATGTAACAAGCTTACTGTCGCTGTCAGATCAAGATGGTCAAAACATCAGCAAATCGGAGAGGCAGAGGAAGCAGATTGTGACAAACACAATGAAGGTTACTGTAAATCTTATCCTAGCAATTATTTGTGACAGAAAAATGCATGAATAGGCTCATTGTCTTTATATGGGACTGAGTTTAGATTAACATGCCCTGCTCTGCTGCCAAGAACAGAGCTGATGTAATCAGAATACGACATGGGTATAACCTCAGTCCTCAGACATAAATGACAACGTATTTGTCTTTGGTCCACAGAGCAAACCATTTGACCCATTCTTAAGATCATGTGTCACTCGCGGTGATGAGCCCACAGAAGTTTTCACTGGACTCAGTTTCCCTCAGCTATAAGCTCTTAAAACCCATTATTCACTACCTGCCCAGCACAAAATGACATACACAACAAATTTAACAACTATCTGATGAACATAGTGGAGCATTTAGCAGCTAATGATCCATATAGCAGTATCTTCATAAGGAGTTGGTGGAGACCAAAACAGAGGTTAAAGAAGAGTGAATATTGGACTTGCATTCGTCAGGTCGCCTGAAACGGTGCTGGGCGCAGCCAGACAGCACAGAGGAAATGCCCCTACCTCCAGGATCTTATTTTTGTTTTTTTATTTCCAACCGTCTGTTTCAGAGTGTCAGACCACGGACAATGCTACCATAAATCACGTGACTCGCAAGCTCGTAACTTTTGTGGTCAGATCTCTGAACAGTGACTGTAAAGTCTGCTCCGAAGGAACAATCTGCATTACAAGTAAGTTTCAAAATAAAGATATATTTGCGCCAGTTTTCGGATCAACATTTACAAGGTTTCAAAGCCTAGAAAACAAACTAATACACCAGGAGAACAGTGACAAATTTGAAACTGTGAAAATATGTTGGGGAAACACTGCAACAATGTGCAGTTGTGAAGAAGGAAACCACAAATAATAAATAATGTCAGCAGAGATTTAAAGCTGGTTAGTAAGGCATAGTTAAGTTGAGGATATGATTACATTTAGGGAAAGATTGCCTTCAATAAATCAGCATTGACTGTTGGCAGGAAATGGGACTCATATTGCTGAGTCATCCAAGTTAATGTCACATGGTGTAAGCTCCCAAACATCTACCACTGGGTTTTTCCAGTAGTATAACAATTTAATGAAATGAGAGGTCAACATAATTGCAGAATTGCAATAGGTCACTTATCTGTTATGAGTTAAGGATTCTGGTCTTGTTTGGTTCCATTTCTTGCTTTCTACTGTTTTGCCCATGTTTGCTCTTTGTTTTGTTTATCTCTGTGTTTGGTTCTGTTTCTCTCTGCGTAGCCTTGTTTATTATTTTATTTGTTTGCATGTTTAGGTTTACTTAGCATCTGTTTTGTCTCTTATCTTAGGTCTTAGTCCTGCATTTTAGTTCTTTGCCTCAATCCTTAGTCCAGTGCCTTAGTTCTTAGTTCTGTACTTTAGTTTATGTTAGTGTTATTTCTGTGTTTCATTATTTGATCTTGTCTTGTTTAGGGTTTTGTAGCTTAGTTTATCTTCATGTTTTATACCTGTTCGAGTCCTTAGTCCTATGTCTCCATGTTTTAGTGTAGTCCTGTCTCCTGTTTGGTCC
>NC_060156.1:2960698-2966662 GCF_021292245.1 Micropterus dolomieu | reverse complement strand
ACATACACAACAAATTTAACAACTATCTGATGAACATAGTGGAGCATTTAGCAGCTAATGATCCATATAGCAGTATCTTCATAAGGAGTTGGTGGAGACCAAAACAGAGGTTAAAGAAGAGTGAATATTGGACTTGCATTCGTCAGGTCGCCTGAAACGGTGCTGGGCGCAGCCAGACAGCACAGAGGAAATGCCCCTACCTCCAGGATCTTATTTTTGTTTTTTTATTTCCAACCGTCTGTTTCAGAGTGTCAGACCACGGACAATGCTACCATAAATCACGTGACTCGCAAGCTCGTAACTTTTGTGGTCAGATCTCTGAACAGTGACTGTAAAGTCTGCTCCGAAGGAACAATCTGCATTACAAGTAAGTTTCAAAATAAAGATATATTTGCGCCAGTTTTCGGATCAACATTTACAAGGTTTCAAAGCCTAGAAAACAAACTAATACACCAGGAGAACAGTGACAAATTTGAAACTGTGAAAATATGTTGGGGAAACACTGCAACAATGTGCAGTTGTGAAGAAGGAAACCACAAATAATAAATAATGTCAGCAGAGATTTAAAGCTGGTTAGTAAGGCATAGTTAAGTTGAGGATATGATTACATTTAGGGAAAGATTGCCTTCAATAAATCAGCATTGACTGTTGGCAGGAAATGGGACTCATATTGCTGAGTCATCCAAGTTAATGTCACATGGTGTAAGCTCCCAAACATCTACCACTGGGTTTTTCCAGTAGTATAACAATTTAATGAAATGAGAGGTCAACATAATTGCAGAATTGCAATAGGTCACTTATCTGTTATGAGTTAAGGATTCTGGTCTTGTTTGGTTCCATTTCTTGCTTTCTACTGTTTTGCCCATGTTTGCTCTTTGTTTTGTTTATCTCTGTGTTTGGTTCTGTTTCTCTCTGCGTAGCCTTGTTTATTATTTTATTTGTTTGCATGTTTAGGTTTACTTAGCATCTGTTTTGTCTCTTATCTTAGGTCTTAGTCCTGCATTTTAGTTCTTTGCCTCAATCCTTAGTCCAGTGCCTTAGTTCTTAGTTCTGTACTTTAGTTTATGTTAGTGTTATTTCTGTGTTTCATTATTTGATCTTGTCTTGTTTAGGGTTTTGTAGCTTAGTTTATCTTCATGTTTTATACCTGTTCGAGTCCTTAGTCCTATGTCTCCATGTTTTAGTGTAGTCCTGTCTCCTGTTTGGTCCAGTCTCAATCCATGCCCTGATTTTGCAGTCTTTCCATGTTTTGTGTTTTACTTTGGTAGATCTGTCCTGGTGTGTTCCCGTGTACTTTACTTCCTGTTTTATTCTGAAGTTGTCTGTGTTTGCTGTCTGTGTTTAGCTTAGCTTCCTGTTCTGTTCTCCTTGATGTGATCCACCTGTTTTATGTTCCCGCCCCGCTCGTTTGCCTCACTACTTAATGCCTGTGTTCTGTTCAGTCGGTGTGGGATCATTGTGGTTTATTGCTTGTAGCTGTAACCTGTGTTCGTCTCTGACTCTTGCCTGGCCAGCTTGTGGATTATTGTTTCATCTTGCCTTCTTTGGATTTTACTTTTGAACTCAGACACTGTTTGTAAGTGTGCTTGTTTTTGGTTAATAAATCAATGGACTTTATTTGCTCAGCTCTGGTGTCCTGCATTTGGGTCCTCAACTAGCTCACACACACTGCAAAACTGTAACATTACCAGGAAAAATAAATCAAACATGGGTTCATAACTGTAATATACACTCTGATTTTATTGTAGTGCCTCAAATCCCCAGATTTTGGTGTAGCATAATATGCTACAGAGGCATATTATGCCCCTTGGAATTAGAAAATGAAGTGAGAGGTTCCAGACTAATATGCATTTATGAATTAGTCTGGTAATGTCGGGCTAGGCTGGTCATCCACCTTGATGAAAATGGAAATATCTCAGCAAATATTGAGAGATGATTAATCCTAATGTCTTAGATGATTCCTTTAACCTTTAGTGCCACCATCAGTTGACATTTGTCATTTTTAGTGAAATGTCTCATCAACTATTGGATGGATTGCAATTAAATTTAAATAAATGGTGAAAATGTTAACCATTACAAATTCTAATCATCAGCGTGTTAGCATTGTCATTGTCATAAGCATGTTAACTCAAGCACACGGTTTCTAATTATAGCCTCACAGTGCTGCCAGCATGGCTTTAGACTTACAGAGGTTCACATTTTCACATCTGTTTTAGGGCCCCCTGGTGGCTGGGTGCCTCAAAGTAGATGTTTAATTCGCCATTTCCTGGGGCTGCTCTGCATATAAAGCGCTTATTTTTAAAGTTAAATAGCAGTGTAATCTGTTCAGGCAGCTGGTTAAACTGCAGATGAGCCTGACTGTAGCCTCAGGTCCTCCAGCTGTTTTTTTTTTATTAGCTCTTTTGCTGGCTGTAGATTAAAGACAAATGATCTGGCCTTTCAACTTTAAAACAACTTGCATGATGATTATTTCCTTCTCCTTGTTGCTTTTACTACTTTCTAATTTCAAATGTTTCTAATTTCTAAGTTGACAAAACACTACCTTAGTAAGGTATTGGTGTGCATATATTTTAGCAGAGAGGTATCACTGTTCCATGATCATGACATTTATTATTCTTCCAGTTGAAATATTATTATTGTCTGGGTGTCATTTCAGGAACCAATACTTATGCTGTCCTAAACAGAGCATGAAACAATTTTATAGCTTTTTTTAAAACAACATGCATAACTTTACAATGCACATCCACTGATACAAAACACAAAAATCACTTAGGGACATTTTTTCATATTTTGTGCATGAGCATTGAGTGGGGGTGGCTGGACTATTCCTGAAACCCATCAAAACCTGTCTGTTGAGTACTTGAAATCGTGGGAGGGCTGTGTTGCCTTTGTTTCCGTAATGCAACAGTGTGAGAGCAAATTCTATTTTCCATGAGTTGACTGTCACTTTAAGAGGGCTCACAGGTCATGTTAGTCATTGTTATGATGAGTCATTCATACTGCAATGCTGGAGCTAACGGGACAAGAACTCTGCGTCAGATACAGAGTTTATTTTTGAACACTACAGTAAATAGCCTAGGAAGAAGATGAATCTGCTCATGTTTGATTTACTCTGGCAGATACGTTTGGGGCCCCTCTCATTCAGACATATTTTCACCTGACGTGGATCCATTCAAGCCTATCAAAACCGCGGCGGGTTTGATACAATGACTGACAGAGGAGAGTTAATGGTCCAGATTTAAAAAGTCACACTTCATTCTCATCATGTCTCGTCATGTATGCGTGCGTGCCCACCAACGTGATGTCATGGGATGGTGTGTAAATAGCACGCCACTTTTAAGGACATTTCGCGTGCCATGTCAACACATTTTAAGATTTTCGCATGTCATTTCATGCTGTTCAGTCCCTATAGACCTAAACAACACAAAGGAGGTAACCCTATCTGTGCAGCTGTACGGTCCAGTCGACATGCATATAATCAGTTACTTAGGTTTAGGCACACACCGCTGTGATGGTTAAGATATGAAAAAGGTGCTTCGGGGGGGGGATGTCAATGCTAACATTGTTAGCTAGCTAGCTTCTTAAACTTTAACGTAGCTAACGTAATGTAGTTTACGTTAGCAACGTAGCTCCTCACTATGTAGCTATCGCAGCTAATGCGATGTAGCATGGAAACCATGTAACGTTACTTAAGCAATAAATTAATGTTGTTTAATTTTTCTTTCACACGGGAACCGAACACCGGTCTCCTTGGTCAGTGATCCACCCGACCACCACTCCACCACCTTTGTATCCGACTTTCATGGCTATTTTAATCCCACATCTAGTGTTTTTACCGAGCCTGTTCTCATCTCATATACCGACGATTTGAGAAAGAGTGACGTCCCGTACAGACCAGAAGTGCTAGCTAGCTAGCCAGCAAACGTTTGCGATAAAGGTCCTGACAGCTCCCCGAAGCCCTTACCCTTACCACAATCATCAGAAATGTTAGTACCTAAACCTAAGTCACTGAATGTATGCATGTCAACTATAGCTGCGCACGTAGGATTAGCCTCCCTTGTGTTGCTGCAACGTAGAAAACAGGGGCGTTTCATACGGACGCTGAAGGGTACCTTTAGCGTAAAATCCTTACGCTTTGTCACGCTGTCTGAAAGCGTCAGTTATGACGCACTGAGATGAGAACGTGTTTTTTTACCTGTGACAATAGGCGTGAAACGCAAAAAGCAAAAGAATACGTTGGAATACCATGCAAATTGACTGAATGCCAATAAATCTAATTTAAATTGAAAATTGAATTGACTTCGACATTTCGATGATACCAGGCAACGCACTCGCACTTGTGTTTATCTGTTGGCAGCTAATCTCGCATACTACCATCAGACTAGTATTTTTTGGTGCACATTCATGACTGTATGCTTAAGCCCTCAAGTTGCGGTGATTCAAAATGTCTGAAAAATCTATTTCATGGACTGTTCTGTTTTTTACTGCCATTGGCTGCTGAATTCTCATTCCCCTTAATCAGCCAGTAGGGGTCGCAAGTCATGAACAACTGCTTCAGTTTGAAGTCTTGTTGTCAATTGTTCCCTATCAAACAGGTGATTACTTGACAGCCTCCACATTGCTGAACACAGTGGGTGTGGGTCAGAGGCTACTCTCACGTGGGCAGCGCTCCTCCTGGTTTACAAAGCCTGACCAGACTAAGCTTTTAATTCTTTCTAAAAGAATAACTGACTCCGCTCACACAGCCAGTTTGTTGAAGTGATGAGTACTTGCTGGCGCGCCATCTTCAATATGACAGTGTGCTATGCCCTTTTTCCACCGCATGGTACCATCTCAACTGGCCTCGAGTCTACTCGCATTTTTTTGGTTTTCCAGTGTGGAAAGGTTGTACCTGTACATGCTACTGCTACTTTTTTCGTATCACCTCCACTGAGGTTCTAAGTGAGCAGAGTTGGGCTGAGGCAATACTAAAATGTGCTGTGAAAACACAGGAGACTACTGCTTGGTCAGAGAGAATTGTTACTATTCACTGCATCATCATTGATTCATCACTAAATCTACTTCTGACAAGTTTTGTCAGAAGTTGACTGTCGATTTCGAATATTGACAGTGATGCCAGATCAAAAACGCGCTTTAACATTTTCGTAGTTGAGGAGCTCCGCAAGTGGAGGTGGAGGAAGCTTGCGCCAACACGCGGGAGTAGCTGGCGAGGCCGGCTGGCCGCCAACTCACAGAGCCTTCTGGTCCCACAGTCACACAGACCACTCCAGCCAACATCGCAGCAGTTGTGTGAGGCGTTTCTATTAGGGGTGGGAATCACCAGAGGCCCCACGATACGATATTATCACGATATTTATGTTGCGATTAAATTTGATTGCAATATATTGAGATATATTGCAATTTATTACCTTTTTCCAACTTCCAATTAGGTCCCTAAAGTCAAACTTTGTCAACATCTGTTTATCTAAAAAGATACATTTCTCTGTTTGTTCATATCACTTTTTCCTGTTAAGTTTTCTAGTGGACTAAAAAAGCAATAGATATAGTTAAAATTCCCATCTGCAATTTATATAATAAAATATTGATACTTGGCATCCGTGTATTGATACAGTATTGCCATGGCAAATATCACACTACTATGCTGTATCGATTTTTTCCCCCACCTCTAGTTGCTATGACGACCAGCTATATCAATGGGTACTATCTCTGGGTACTATCTGCAATGGACAATGGAGGACGGCGGCCTAAAACCGAGTCGAGGCGAGTTGAGTTGAGTTGGTACCAGTAATGGAAAAGAGATTTTAGTGTCTGCGTGTGGAGGAGACGTTGGGCGCTAAGCCCCGCCCTCTCTGATACACTGATGCAGAGAGGACAGAGGCAGTGCATGTAGACACCAAAACATAGTTTTTCTGTTCGTTTGGCTGTGGGCAAAAACGCTTATAATGCAAGGGAAACTCCTGATTT
>NC_060156.1:2950458-2960678 GCF_021292245.1 Micropterus dolomieu | reverse complement strand
CCTTTTTCCAACTTCCAATTAGGTCCCTAAAGTCAAACTTTGTCAACATCTGTTTATCTAAAAAGATACATTTCTCTGTTTGTTCATATCACTTTTTCCTGTTAAGTTTTCTAGTGGACTAAAAAAGCAATAGATATAGTTAAAATTCCCATCTGCAATTTATATAATAAAATATTGATACTTGGCATCCGTGTATTGATACAGTATTGCCATGGCAAATATCACAATACTATGCTGTATCGATTTTTTCCCCCACCTCTAGTTGCTATGACGACCAGCTATATCAATGGGTACTATCTCTGGGTACTATCTGCAATGGACAATGGAGGACGGCGGCCTAAAACCGAGTCGAGGCGAGTTGAGTTGAGTTGGTACCAGTAATGGAAAAGAGATTTTAGTGTCAGGACAGAGGCAGTGCATGTAGACACCAAAACATAGTTTTTCTGTTCGTTTGGCTGTGGGCAAAAACGCTTATAATGCAAGGGAAACTCCTGATTTTGTGCATCTCAGCAGGGATGAGGAGAAAAGTTGATCTACTGTAGAAACATATCTGAAAGCAGCACAGAATGCCTGAGAGCTGTACTGCATTATATTCCATTATATTTTCAATTGTTTCCCTTTACATAATTAAAAATATTTCCACCAGAAATTTGTGTTGAAAAACAGAGAAGACAAGAAGACTTTGGAGGGCGCTATCACAACCATGAAATCCTTTCTCACAGGCAGCTCCACTTTAACATTTGGATCAGGAAGAGATGAGAAATTCTATAAGTTGTCAGTGTATCGACTCTGGTGATAAGGAGGAAGAAACCTTCATCCAGAGCTCTGTGGACCGGTCTCAGCCTTACTCTGAGTCTCTCAGTAAACACCAAGTTGAGGATGCGGAGACCAAGGCAAAGAAGAGCAGCTGTGTCTTTCACTTCTTCCACAATATCTTCTCAAAGGTAAGGATGCATTTGCATGGAAATTCTACTCAGTGAGACCACTTTAAAAAAGTGCCCAGGAATAGACTGGAGCAGATCTGAACAGATATGATCAGATACAATGTTAGATTTTCTCTCAGGTCAGCAGAGGCACTATGAATGATTCATGATTTCTGCCTCAGTCATAAGTAAAAAGGCAGCTCAACACCTCTGCTGTCCTTCATCGTATAACTAACCTGAAAACATTCAAATCCCAAAATCTCACTTCTGTGCTTCTTTATCCAACATCATATCCTCTAACTAACACCTTTTCTCTCCCCTCTTCAATTTAACATTAATAAAATGTAATTCTTTTAGAATGGAATAAACAATTTTCTCCAATAACCAATGTTGTCTTCATTTTTACTTTCAGTCATGGACCTAAACTTATAAACCCTGAACTCGTGCATTGCAACAACAACAAAAACACGAAGTGCATGAGATATATTCATCAAGTGTTGACCTGGTGTGAATAAGATGTTTTAAAGTGGTGTTTTAACATAGTGTTTTTGAAAGTAAAAAAAGGAGCTACTAAAAGCGCTTCAGAAATCAAAGCAGGTTTATGGTAAGTTGAGTTTAGTTACTCATGTAGGTTGTAATTAAATAATAGGTTCTCCTTTTCAGTTATGTTTTTGTCAATTGGGCTGTCAGGTCCTGGCGGCAGCTTTCGGTATGTGCACACAACTGCTATGTTAACTTCATACTCATGTGATCCACCTTTTGAAAGCTAAAATCCTCGTGATTCCACCAATGCAAACCATTTAAAGATACAATCACCACAGCGGGTCCAATCAGCGCCTCTGTCAGACCAACCAGTCCAATCAAAATTGACTGGACTCACCTTTGAAGCCTCGCAGTAACTTAATCCACCGATTGATTATATTCCAACAAAAATGGTCTTGTTATGTTGTCAAAGGTCCAGATGATCCAATCCAGTAAAAACTTTTAGTCCAAAACACATTGATCCATCAATAAATCACGTCGTTTCAGATTTTTAGACCTCGTATGTCATTATAACCGTGATAACTCCGATTTGGATGTAAACCACTAAGATATGTTCATTCAAATTGGCCGCTGAACTCTGACCTTTCGACTGACAGCTAATCCGACCCAATAGGAGCTCACATGTCCCGCACACAGCCTACAACAGCCAACGAGAGCCGGCGCTGTCAGGAAGGGCCAGCCCCTGTTATTTCCTGGGCAGGCCGAGCCAACTGCAAGCACTAGTGCCGGTGGATGGCACCTCATGTAGCCAATAAAATTCTGAAAATAACGATATCCAGCTTTAAATGGGAAGTTCACGATCTACCAGCAAAAAAAAACACGTCTGCCGCCAAGGGGTGGGCTGTTTTAGAAAAAATACGCTAAGACATACACTCAGAAAAATCTGTGTAAAACAGTCTTTTTTCATGGTATTGGTATAAAATTTACACTTGGACTAGGTAAGGCTTTATGCTGCGGCCCTACAGTGTTTTCGAGCTAATAAGTCCCAGCTGTAGTTGTCTGCATGCATTTGTTAGCAAGCATTATCAAGCGAAAATGTATGTATGTATATATATATATATATATATATATATATATATATATATATATACACACACACTGTATATGTGTGTGTGTGTGTGTGTGTGTGTGTGTGTAGTTTTAGTGTGTTTAAAGTTATATTAATCGATTCTACTTACAGTTATTCTGACTTTTGGGTTAGATACTCCAGAGTGTTATCTTTCAGAGAAGCCCAAACCCATGCATTTACTCCAAATGGTTCAAGAACTACATTAAATTTACTTTGGATATGCCTTGAATAGGCGTTTCGCATGAATTTTACAGGAATGGTAAGAGGTTAAATAAAAACTCTACTACTTGTCTGAATCAGACCTCAGTAAAACAGAGTTTACTAATAGTTATTATAGCGTTACTAAGCGCTTAGAGCTAAGTGTTAAACTGATTGAAATACCATTTGGTTAAGGTTGAATTAGACAAGATTTTCCATGTAGCCTACAGCATACCAAAAGCTGAAGACAAGCATCTGAAGGCAGGTGAAGGACATCTGTGTATTTCTGTTACTCATTGCCTGACACCATTTACATTCTTTCCACCAAACAGGTTAAATATGGACTGTAAGAATGCTTGTGTGTACTGCAAATGTACCCAAAGTGAGTCAAGCCAAAACTACTTATTGTCTGGGTTTTTACAGCAATGATAAACTTTTAATTGTTTTTCCAGTCTGTCCTCTGATGTAAAACACTGGCAGCCCTCCCACACTGAAGTCAACATTAATTCAATATCATTTCCTTAATTAGGCAAAAGAGGGAGCGGGGATTTTGTAAACAATCCATGCTCTGTTTACACAAAGGTCTTATCTGGGGATGTGCAGGAGAATAAACATGAGGAAGATTTGTTGTTTTTTAGGACTCGAAAAGGAAAAAGCTATTGAAACTCTGAACCAATAGATATAATCATAAAACAATCCTTGTTAAATCAATTAAACTATGACATCAGTTCACTACATCACATTTATATAGTTTGGGTACTACAGTGTATTTTTCTCAAATAAATTAGTTTTTACCTTAAAAAGTAACATTTAGGATTTACATCTGTTGCTCTGCCTGAAACTTCTCACATTATGACAGTCGCTTGGTGGACAGATAACTCTGAGGGGGTTGCGAGATGAATAACAAGCAAGGAAAGAAGAAGACAAAACATCACTACTACACATATTTTTTCTTCTTGCTTTTCTGGTAAAATACTGGAAACTTCTACTTTGTCAGGACTGTTAAATCAAAAACAATCAGTTAAGAAAACATCACTATCTGGTTAAAGTGTTTTCAGCACTTAGACCACCCCTGATGATGGGTCACAGGTCAAAACGAGTGCATTATGATAAATAAATATGTGTACTTAGCCTTCATTTGCCATCTTGCTCTGTGCTGACACAAAGTACATTTGAAGGGACAGAAACTCATGTCAAACATAATGAGAGCCTTTGAATGAGAGTGGAATTGACGCTTCGCTAAGCCACGCTCCCTTATTTACTGTTGCTAAATCTGACAATCTGTCAGAGCTGTTAGACTTTTATCACGGCGCTGCCACTGTCTATTACTGCACTCCCCGGAGAAATATTGACAAATTAGTTGGAAAAAGCGATCTCAGAAAGAAGCAGACAGTTTTGCAGTTGCATTATACGTTTGAAGGTTGTATTCAGGCTGTCAGACTGAGTCAAACGGATGTGGAAAACAATGAAAGATAGAAGCTAAAGCCTACCGATCACACAGTACAAGTGAACCACCGCATCCCCAGATGATGAGACCAAAAATTATATTAAGTATCAACACTGTTCCTGTACAGTTGGGTAGGCCTCTATTCATTATTACAATCGTTATAAAGCAGAACAGTAGGGCTTTATTACGTTACATTCAGTAGGAAGTTAGCTAGTGTTAGCTAACTAACATCACATTAGGAACAATCCACAGCCGACATTTATCTGGATTTATTTTAGGTTTTGGAAAGAGAATAAATTGTACTTCTCCTGTCAACCTCTCTGCCCCAGGAACAGCGTTTGACCAGATCTTGGAAAAATACGGCAGAAGAAAGCTCGAAAATTACTCTCGCATTAGAGTGAACGGAGTCCTATACTGAGCTGTGATTGGCCAGCTGAGTATTCGGGGCGTGGCTTAGCAAAGGGTCAATTGTCGGTAAGTTTTCCAATACAGTACTTTTGCATTCCCTCGCAATATGTTTTGCATTCTCCTGCAATACTCTAGCGTTACCTCGCAATAATTTTCTTCTTCCATTCCTTCTGAGGCATAGCTGTGTCTATCTCTGCAGAGCTGCTCCCAGCACAACGCCCAAGTATGGATCAGCATATTAAATTTTACTTTGAACCGGGCATTACCTATGCTGATATAGTACTAGTGCTCAGTATGCATGGTACCAGGCACCACGGTGAGTGCTGTGATCGCCCCAGAGGAGAGGAAAGAGAACCGGATAGGAGCCATGCTGGCCCAGCTCGGACTTAAAGCTGCTCCTGACCTATGTGTGGTATGGACCAAATGCAACTCAGGCTGCCAAGCACTGGGAAATCAGAGACCGATATGTGTCTTACTTAATGTAACGTTAGTAGCTTTCTCCACTGTGCCTGGCTGTGACGCACTATATTCCATCCTCCTTGCAAAGACACTAAAGGTATTGCGCAGATTTTTTGTTATTCCTCTCTTCCTGATTGAAACCAAAAATGAAACCAGTGTGAAATGCCAAAAACAGCAATTCATCAAATGGCCACTTGAGGTTGGTTCCTAAAGCAAATCAATCTATATAGACCCTCATGTTTAAAAGCCCAACTTTACAGCAGAAATAAACATGTTTATGGCCTGGTATACAATCTGAGAGAGATGACAGAGCTCATTGTTTATTGTTGATTAACTTCCAAGCAATAAACTATTTAGCAACTTACCATGAAGACACCGCTTGCCTCCACACCACAGTCTGCTCAGCTGTGATGAGTCCTCTGCTGCAGACAGTAGTAGTAGTAGTAGTTTGTTAAGTTTGCAATTTTATGTTCCAAAATCCAACGTTACTTTTTGTTTATGTTTGTAATGTCTCTATTAGGAACATGGTGGCTTATGTTGTTTGGGTAATTGTAATTTCTGTGCTGGTTTATACTTAACCATTAGTGAGTTGGCAGATATATTTCACGAGCATGGCTCATCGCTGAGATGTAGCAGTTGCTTCTCACATCTTATAAATTGGTCAAAAAATCTCATAATGACAAATGTCTGTTCTCATAAAATTAAACAGATTTAAGCTTGTACACTGGACTGACAAAACTGGAGACTGACCCAACCCTAACTGCCACTTCTCTGTAAGCTACTGTAGTATGTGGAGACCAAAAGCGAAGCGAGTGTTCGGAGCGGTGAGTTTACATACAAAGTCAATGCAAAATGCGGAGAACTGCGATTTCCTGTCAGGCGGTGCAAAGCGAAGCGAAGGAATTCGCGTGAGTTGAATATTTTCAACTCAAGTGAGAAAGTCACATGATGCTGAGTCTCGATAGCCTATCAGTGTTGAGATTGTCCGTACGTCACCGACGGCTTCAGAGGGCCGGGCAGAGCGGGAGATTGAAAATCCGCTGGCCGGCGGAGAGCTGCTTAACTTTGGGGAGAGGAGCAGGGAGCAGCGCTCCAGCTTTTGGACAAATAAACACCCGTAGTCTGTCTGGATTCTGCTCTGACAACTACGCCGTTTGCTCGCGGGAGGAGCTCAGAGTAAATAGCTTTTATTAAATTAGCTTTTTACTTTGGTTTTTGGGATTACAGCGTTGATTTATCTTCACTCGAGCTTCTCAGCAGCTAGCTTCCGTGCACAGCCGGTTTCAGTGTCGTTAGCGTCGTTGGACTACTACTTCAGATTTATATAAAAAACGGACAAAACTGGACATTGCTGGGAGAAAAGAAAGCGAGGAGGTTGAACTATCTGGTGAGTTCAGAAAACGTGTATGTAACTTTATTCCAACTATCAGTTGTCCAGCGATAAAACCCCCACGAGAAAGCGTTGCGTGGATTAAATTTGCGTTTGGTCTGAATGCTGCATGAGAGCACCTCTAGACAAGCTGGGCTTTGTTGAGTTTGTGTGTAATACCAATCTACCAAGGTGCAATGTTCATTCAGCTGATTGCTGTACACACCCACACAATTCATTATCATGACATGCCAGAGCATTTACATAACCTGCTCTTACACTGGTCCATGCAAGACCTGCAGCACACAGTCTGCTGCTTAATAAGGTGATCTCTAATGCCACTTACCTTTACTGGTATTTCTACATTCAGTGTGTCACTACCACTGGCTGCTCTCTTGTGCTCAGTGTCTCTTGTGTTTGGAGCCATTGCATTAAAAATCCACTCGTCTCCCTTAAGTCTTTGTTTATTTGGGAGCATGTGCAATGTTATGAAGCCTTTGTAGACAGCTATAGTAGTAAAAATGGAAACTTATCTGTTCACTGAAGTGACTAACACTAATTGGGTGCTGCTCACACTTTGATGTATTAGTTAATGTAATTTAGTCACATGGGGGATTTCCTGTAAAATTAGTGCTTTTGTTTATAATACTAATACAATGTTCTTGTACTACTGATGTGGTGTTGGTTCTTTTACTTTAGTATTCGTAGGACTTCCACTCCTGTACTCTTTATAATTGTGCTGTCAGTAGATTGCATATAACGTAAGGGAGTGCTACTCACTTACCGTTTCAAGGCACTTTGGGGGCCTGTGGAAAAAGGAATCTGGAGGGCCCTACATCACAATGTTTGTAGTACTGTTGATGATATACACACTCACAAACTATAATGATTTAATAAAGTAAATCATGATGTCCAGTGTGACAAATGCTGCAAAACCTACAAACAGACTTACCACTTGGGTCTTAGGAGTATGACATCACCCCGCTTAGATCCTGTATACTTTATTAAATTAACTATACTTAAATACACTTTCTTACATTGGAATGTAATGGACTTGAACAGATCCTACCATGTCTTCTAATGAACTATATAAATCCTGATAATAAGACTTTTAAAATCTTTTTTGTTTGGGAACAGAAAGTAATAAGTTGTTGTTTCGTAGTTTCCCAGTCCAATTACCACTACGCTCTGGTGTGGGTTATATTTGGGTGAAGGAACATAACTAACTTAATGACAACAAGCAAATAGAGTAAACACACTTCAAGTCAGTGGCTCCTCACAATTACAGGAAGACTCTTTAGTGCCTCGTACCCTCTCTGTAGTGAGCAACCATGGCAGACATTTCCTCGTGTGATAGCAGAGCTACACTCTGCAGTTTGTATTGTTCGCAGACGTCCTGAATAGTCGGCTCCACAAACAAGCCACCTCTTCCCCTTTTCTCTAATTAACTGAGAGGATTTGTGTAACTTGTTGGACATTCCAGTATAGCTTGCTGAATGACAGACTTTTCTTGATGAAACCCTGTTTTTCTTCTTGAAGCAAGAGGAACAAATTGTTAAACAACCAATTAAGCAGGGCTGAAATATTTGTTGTGGTTTGCCTCAAAGACAACATCCATTCAGTGTCTAATGGAGGAAAAACCTGTACAATAAACAGTAACTATGGGACACGTTGCCTTGGTGTTATTCAACTACATACATGAGTGTTCATATCTACAGTGCTAACCCTACTGGTCAATACTATGGCAATAAGATCCTGGCTGCACAACGCTGTTTTGACTATCTGAGGTGGAAAGGTTGTCAATCATGTCTACATACAGTAGAGGGAACAGAAATATTAACAATCATGCTATAGTAGAGGGAACAGAAATATTAACAAACAGGCTGTGTGTGGGTATAAGACTACAGCCATGCTAACAGCACAGTGCTGCTTTGAGCTAGATGCTAACAACAGCATGCTAGCATGCTTATAATGGAAGTCCAAACATATTTAGTTAACGGTGGTCTACACCTTAATTTTGAATGTTAGGACGCACGTTTGCAGTAAACACAGAGTAAAGCTGGAACCACAGTAGTTTAGCTGGTATTTGGTCATATAATAAACATTTTGGCTTGATGATGGCACAAATTGAAAGTCTGGAGATCACAAAAGTTATTGCAATCCATCCTGTTGCAAATTTCACAACAGTCCGACACTTGTTGAACAATTTTGTGAACCAAAAATGCCAACCTGCTGGTGGCACTAGAAGAAACGGGGAGAGGGAGAAAACCATCAAAGTTATTAGGTTACATCATCTTTGAATCATTAATGGTTACGCAAAAACTTTGACTTGGTTGTAATGATCACCAGTCATTAGAACTCGTCCTCTGGCAACTACACTGAACATAATTAGAAAAACGCAACCCTTTTGTTTTTGCCCCCTATTTCTCTCAAATATGTTCACAAATCTGTCAAAATCTGTGTTAGTGAGCACTTCTCCTTTGCCGAGATAATCCATCCACCTCACAGGTGTGGTATGTTAAGATGCTGATCAGACAGCATGGGGATTGCACAGCTGTACCTTAGGCTGGCCATAATAAAAGGCCACTTCAAAATGTGCAGTATAATTTTGTTCAGTGTGTGAATGTACACACTTAAAAAAAGTGTTTGCTAATTCTGATGTTGCCAGGTTTGAAGAGATGGAACAGTAATCAACGTATGCATGTAACTGGTTTAAGAGCTTAGCTTACTTCTCTTTGTACGTTCATTTTTTTGACACTGGTAAACGGAACTAATTAATAGTACTTTTGAAAATAAGTCATGATTAGGCATAAACAAAGCAGAAATTTGGGTAGATCTATCTCCTATTAGAATTGGAAGTATTTGCTGATGCTTCTGCTGTCAGTTGATCTGCTCTTCCGAGTTCCAGGTGATAAATTTAGCCAGGAGTTAAATCTCTAAACCTCTGGTGTCAAATCCAAGGGCAGGGGAAGTATGACTGTTACAGAGAGTGTATATAAGTTGCCATGGACACAAATACACAACATGCACGGACGTCAAAATTTCAACACAATATGCAGTTTTTAAGACTAAATACATGGAATTAGAATTACTTCTTATTTGGGATGTTTATTCGCACTGCACAGACATGCACCATACACACTTTTCACAACATACACATACAAAGCTACATTCATAAAAAGGAAAGAAACATGCTGGGACACACACATATGCACCTACAAAGACACACACAGCTGTCATTACACACACACGCAAAAAGCTCTCTCTAGGCTTATCCTTCTATTCTCACTTTCTGTCGTGTCCGCGCCACTGTTAAGATACACCTGTCATAACACTCCCGGATGTCAGCTGCCAAACACCTTTCTGGCTGATGTGCATTAGCTACTTCCTGGAAGCTCTTCAAGCTGGATATAGACCCACAGACAGTTTCACAGATTGCACCGATAAAGCTGCCGGCTGCTGACAGAAACTTCTTAAACAGAAAATACTCCTGAGTAGGATAGATATGTTGAGACGGCGCCACATATATATATATATATATATATATATATAAATGAAATTTAAATCACAAATTAAAGCGGAACACTATCATCTTGCAACTAAAAAATGCAATATGGTGTTTTGCAAGCATGAGTGCATAATTTAATCGGAAAATATAAATGCTATGGATTGCTCAGTCAGAAGAGTGAGAAGAAATCAGCATGCATACAAGCACATTCCTTACAGATCAGTAAGTTTATTAACAGCTTAATTAGTATGTGATGGACTTCCAGAGCTATACCTGCTATTCTACTCCCCCCCCCC
>NC_060156.1:2914605-2950438 GCF_021292245.1 Micropterus dolomieu | reverse complement strand
CCCTCCCCCCCCCCCCCCCCCCCCCCCCTTTATTTGCATTTGGGTAAACAGCACTGACAAAGGACTGTAGCATTTCTGTAGAGCAGTAGGTTTATCAAGTGCCCATGTGTCCTGTTTTTAGTGGCTGTGTTTTGGAAATAGTAATTTTACACCTCAATCCACACACGTTGAGATGCATAAGACTCAATCCAACAGTATCCTCTTTGTTCACCTAAATCACACCACAACCACATAAAGAAATAATAAGATCTCTTTAGCATGATTGTCTACTCTCACTCTCAGTCAACCAATCTCCCTCTGACAAAATGATTACTACTACTATCAAAGACGCACCTCTTGATAACATGTCCTGGTCTCCTTCATCAACAGGGTCACATTAGCTGACTCTTACCTCCTGCCAGCACCTAGTACTGGCTGTGAAGAAGCAGGACTTTCCCCACTCCATCTTAACACCCCTTAAACACGGTGCCCCAATTCATAAGAGACTTTAAACATGAACATTATTCTCACTCCCGGTCTAAAAGTTCATAATTTGATCTGTTATTTTCTTTCAATGGCTTTGGCTTCTGTTCAGAAAACATTGCACTCCTTCACCATTTTACGTCATGTAAAACAAAGCCCCTGGGTGTTTCCCAAGGAATGGGAACGCTTAGTGAACCCCTCACCCCACAGACAGTCAGAGGGAGAGAACCAGCAGCAAGACTCTCAGATATCTGCACCTGTCCATGCAGTGATCCTGAGGAGGTCCCTGCTGGGAACTTATGGGGTATGCAGAGAAGATTGTGAGCATTCAGAGAGAGATCCAGAGACAGCCAGAGAAGTAATAACTCAAATGACCTAAATAGCCTCTTCTTCAAACCAATGTAACTGTGGCATACTTCAGCCACTCTGGATTAAACATCATTAAATACAGTGGGATAAACTTTTGCTATTGCACAACAGGAAAAATCATCTTTTTGTAAATTAACAGAAAAATAGATACATAATTCAAAGCAAATGTTGCCTTGAGAAAAGTCTCACTACAGCTTTTCTAGTTGAAATCAACCAGCAGATTACACAAATGGTTTGGATTTTTGGACATAAGGTCATAAGACTTACTCACTTGGAGTGCTGCTAGTCCATAGACATCTGGGAATAGTATGAATCAGGTAAAACAGACATCCCACAGCCAACCAATGGTGTTGCCAGACCCAAATGAACTGCAGTAAATAACCCCATGTCTGCCATACCAAAAGGTTTAGATGTGATAACTATGGGATCCCACTGAAGGAGCAGGAGGTTGCTGTTGGGGAATAGGATATTATGCTGCTTTGCTCCTCTGTTGCCACCTTGACCCTGGCCAGAATAAGTGACTTGACAATGATTGGATGAATGCAAATATAGCTAGATAATGTGGATTAATGCTAAAGCATTATATTAATTCATTTAGCTGATGCTTTTATCCAAAGTGACTTACAATTGCTATACATGTCCGAGGTCACACGCCTCTGGAGCAACTAGGTGTCTTGAACCCAGGTCTCCCAAACCAAAGGCAAGCATCTTATCTAAGCGCCATCACCAGCCCAAAGCAACACGCACAAAAATGTGCAAGGGAAAAAAGATTTAACAGAAGTAACAAACAAAGTCAGTTTTTTGTTTTTTTTTTGCTAATGAAGACGTTCTTTGAAAAGTGTTTTTTTCATTTATGTTGTATTTGGCCAATGTCAGATTTATTTTTTTATTATTTATAATAAATAATATATTTATATATATATATTTTTTATTTGCAATGTCATGGTGTAGAACTCATGATAATCTGCATTAATAATCAGATTGCTCACTATCATTTTATAAAAAAGAAAATGTTTATGAATCTCATAAAAGTTCTTAAATTGTTCATACTCATAAGAGAAGATCAAGTTGGAGTGGACATTTATCTAAAGACAAAATTTATTTGACACTGATGAATCCCATCTGAACAGGACAAGATGATGATGATGAAAAAATCCAGGAAGTAACAATTAGTCAGGCTACATTCATTTAAACCCCACTTGTCTGACCTGTTGATAGTAATTTCTGAGACTCCCCTAGGGTAAACAATCTTGCTTAGCGTCTTCCGGTACAGGGTACATGTTTTCATTAAGCTAAAGGCCTCCCTTCGTACCCATTTCCTCTGCTGTCATGGAGGGGTGCCGGATGGGGGAGCTGATTAGATAGCGACAAGCACACACATTGGCGCCTTCTCATGTGGAGCTCTTTTGGTGTGGTGCAGTTAAGGGTTGAGCCAACACTGTTGTGCTGAAATGAATCAAACCTGTCTTAGCATTGCACTTCTGAGTAATGGGAGAACTTTTTGCCTCAAGCCAGTCACTGAACCAATTTCTCCATCAGTTTAGGCCAATAAGTATACATTATCAAGGAAAATGTCAACTTCTGTGATATATATATATATATATATATATATATACACACACACATTGAGATAAGCAACTCATTATTTTGAAATACTAACTCATTATATTGTGATACTAAGTCACTGTTTTGAGATACTGACTCATTATTTTAAGATAAGTAAGCCATTATATTGAGATACTAACTCATGTTGACATACTAAGTCATTATTTTGAGATACTAATACATTATTTTAAAATGCATAAGTAATTATTGTGAGAGTTTCTAATTATTTTGAGATAGGCTACTAAGTCATCATTAGATACTAAGTCATTGTTTAGAGATATCTTGAGAAGCTCATCGTAATGACTTACAGAATCACAGTGGCGGAAATGGATTTCCACACTAAGTAATTATTTGAGAAGGTTTCTCATTATTTTGAGAAGCTAAGACATTATACTGAGATACCAAGTAATTATTTTGAGAAACTACCTCATTATATTGTGATACTAACTAATTTTGAGGAGTCTTCTCTTTATTTTGAAATTCTAACTAATTTTTTCAAGAAAGTAGCTACACATGGTCAGCGTATACTTTGCTAGCAATCTATAGCCAGTGCATGTACCGTTAGAAAACTGTTTATGGCAAATTAAAACAAACTGCACAAACTTCAGTCAAATTTGTGCTGGTCAAAATTGGAGTTCCAGTGTTTTCATCAGACACCCTCAAAAATCCATTGAGTAGGACACAAATTGCTTTCCACTGTTTACTTTTTAAACCTGCAGTAATTGATTTTTTGGGTCATTTGGAGACAGCAGAAAGAAGTTGTGAACACTGACACATTTTCACCATACAGATAAACAATGGGCTAAAACTCACTATAAAGCACCATCAAGAACCTGCAAAGTCAGGTGATAGTTCTCTGTAGGTCCATCACTACGACCCTTTCACATTGTTCTAACATTGTCATTTGATACAATGTTATTATAAAAATATAGATTATAGCCTTTTTAATCAAGCACAAACAGCCATAGACAGTAGTACGTAAGGAACAGCAGTGTTTGGATAAGGGTGCACACTCACTTTTAAAGGTGCTCAATAAAATTGCAGAATGACTGTTGTTTAACTAGAAAAAGTTGGTATATTTATTGCCATTCATTTCAGGTGCCCTAATCCCATCTAGAATATATTTATACCTCTGCATGGAGAAAAAAAATAGTATCTCTCTCTAGTCAAAACGTATAAATGAGACAACAACGTAATAGCCCCCATGTTGCGCTTTGTGCAGTGTACAAACGTATCACTGCTTTTGAGGCTAAGTGCAGGCGACAGCACCCTAAAGCAGCCTCTCCCTTTGCGAGTTACCAGCCAGTGGTGTGCAGCCTTACTTATTCAGGTCACGTAAAAGGGAGACTAGCCACCAGGAGCAGAGAAAAATACATGAAATGTCTGTTCAAATAGAACTACAGGAAATGTGTGCTATATACATTTTCATCACCAACTGAAAATCTTACCCTTTCGCTAAAGTGACACGCTGTGCCTTTGATCTAAGCTGCCACATGCTGAAAAGCTAGATAAGGGTCATATGAAATTCCGTATGTCAGCTCAGGCTGCTTGGAGCCAGTGGAGCGGTAGTAAATTAGTGGTACAGGGAGATATAATTGGACAGAATGGGATACAGAGGGGGCTGGCGCTGGAAACGTGTTATTAGCCTTTTGTTGTTTTGCAGTCTACAGTTGGAGAATCGTGAATGAACTTTTGAACTCATCTGAGAGCAGTTTGTGAAATGCCCACAGCAAATTCTTGTGGAGTGAGGACTCAACATTAAACAGGTGCTCTGCTGCACCCGCGCTGGTGGACTCATTTGTTTTAAAGCAGACGCTGGGGGGGGGGGGAAAGAGAACACACACAACACATTGTTAAAATCTTTCTGTGAATGTGTACAATTGCAGAGTTTCTGTAGCTTGGGGATGGTTGGTAATCCGTGCAGTGACAATATGCCACTGGTGCATAATCGAGCAGTCCTGCATTGATTGAATTTCATAAATATCTCACCACTAAATATTCCAGGACCACACTCATTTGAAATCTTTATTAATAATGTATTATCAGTAGCAGTATTATTAATGTATTTTACACATTAAGCCCTGCACTGTCTTGCCTTTGAATATTATTTCCAAATTCCAAATTGATGTAGGCCTACCGTCCGAAGAAGTGAGGTGTGACAGAGCTTACAAGAGCGAGAAGGTTACTCTGTGTCAAGGTTAAGGGAGGCTGCCGTAGACAAAATTGTGAAGATCATCATGTATTTCATAAAAGATGTTGAAATATTTAGAAAAGTATTCAGAAATCACATGGAGGATGTTAAAATGCACGATCAAGAGTCAACCTTTTTTGCGTGTTTTACTAGAACACACTGTTCTGTTCATGCTGTGCAGGGTATTAAGCTAGTGTAACTTTCTTCATACATTATGAGATACAAATATACAGTGACACAATAAAAGATGATATTGAATTATCACCCAACCATCGTTTGGCCAATAATGTGTTTCATTTGTTTTAACTGCCCGAAAAGGTCAAGATGAGACCTAATAGGAAAAAATAAATGCGCATGAGGGACACTATTAAACAAATATTTCACACCATATTCAACTTATACACACACTTCTGTGAGATTAAGAAATCCTCTGGTAGTTAACACACGGACACACAATGGAAACAATGTTGACTTGAGATTTGATTGTGTCTTTTAAAGTATATTCTGCAACTTGTTTAGTGACCCTTTTGAATCTGTAAGGTCACAGTGCAGTACAAACACTGACTTCAGATGTATATATATATATATGAAGATGTAACTTATAAAGGTTAAATATGTAGGTTAATATAATGTAGGTAGACATCAAAAAGTGTGGGACAGCTGCCGACTCATAACTATATAGCAATCTTCTATTTCAGCTTTTAATATGCAACGTATCTGCAAACTGCTTTCTTTCAGATGAGGGCAGTCCTTTTTGATATATATACTTTTTCTGTCTATACACTTGAAATGGTTGTACTGAACATTTCTCCTCACAATCTCTCTGTAAATGTATTGCTCACAAGTGGGATTGGATCATTTGTATTAATCAGGTGTTGTCACATAGTTTTTCTAAAACTACTCACTAAAAAAGGGATCGAGGACCTGAATGACCTAAAACTAAAAGCCTGTCTGTTCCTTGTGACAGTTACTGTGGGGACCCTTTTGGCAGACTTGACTTTGACACTTAAGCCACATTTTTATGTCAGTGAGACAAACATGAAGGATATTAAACACCACAGTAATGTTTTAAAAAATTCTGCTATATGGATTTGCTTGTGTGGTTGAAGATTGAGGACAGGACCTTTAATAACCTGGTCAGAAAACTACATGCACAGGTAATGGAGTGAAATTATGAGTTGTGCTTCTTATTTACTGGCACATTTACTTTAGGTGTAGTACTGCGATATAAAAAACAGTTGTGCACATCGAGTGTATGCAGTAAACATGGACCACTGGCAATTAACAATCCTTGGGCTGGGCCAAACTTCACACAAAATCCAAAGGGAAAACATGTGTGACCGTGTGTGCGCAGCAATATTGTGCAGTAATCTCACAATTACAACAAAAAAATAAAAATAGAATTGACGGCTGGTGCTGTGCTATACTGTATTAGTTTGCAGATACACAAAGACAGCAACATTGTCTAATTCAGTAAAATAATTTAAAAGAAACATTGTGTGTGTGTGTATATATATATATATATGTATATGTGTATGTGTATGTGTGTGTGTGTGTGTGTGTGTATGTATATGTGTGTGTGTGTTTTTCACATCCACAGAATAAAACACAACCAGTTACATTCAAACAGCAGTGTGGAGTCAATGTGTCAAGACTAGCAAAGTTAAATACAGCACAGTATGAACAAAAACTACAGACATTGTCCTTAACGCATTTGTCATCATTTACAACATGTCACCAAAGTGCCACTGAGGACAACACGAACCCTTTGGAGAGTCATATAAAAACATTTCACACATAAATACACAACTTAAATGGTACATAAGAGTTACTACACTTGCCAAAAGTCTCTGGCTTTTCCACGGTTGTGATGAAATTACTCTAGCTTCATAAATGCTTATGATGCATCACTACAGAGTAAATGAAAAGCAGTACTGTCACAGACATAAATGTAGACCGTATAGTTTATGATTAAAAAGAAACTGTCCTGCAGATTTGACATAAAAAAAAGTACAAACTGTATGCGTGACACACCAGCCGGATTTTACATGATACCTGTTGCTTAGAAATACTGTGAATATATTCCTGTATCTGAAAAGAACCATTTAGCTCAAACATTGGCAGCTAACAATACTTTTTAGGTTTCTTTAAAATATGTCACTGTTCCCTGTGTGTATAATCAAGTGCTTTAATTAACCTTAGTTGTGTTAAAGACTGATGAGAAAAGTTAAGGTAAAGCTAAAAGTTACTTGGAAGGTGGTAATTTTGGACTACACGTGAAAGATTAAAAAATGTGGTTATCCGCCTCATACTCAGAGAATTACTGTATCCAAAGGAACAGACAGAAAAATATTAAATAAACATGGAAATTGTGACACTTTGGTTTTCAGTACTCTGCATTATATAATAAAATTGAAATAGTAAAGATAACATGTCCTTTGTAAAGAACTTTCAGTGAATATATGTATGTCTGTTCTGATAATAAGGCATGGATAACTTACACAGAATGAAGAGGTACTATTCTTTCTTCACTTTCAAATACAGACAAAATAAAAAGGTGACAGAAGGCTGATGGCAAATAATATGGGCAGACAGATACAGTAGCTTTCCCACCCCTCCCTTTTTGATACACAGTAGAACAAACAACTTCATTATCAGCGTCCCACACACTGTCACATAAGACGGTTGCTTCATGGTTGAATGCTTCTGAGTATAATGCACTCATAAATACTGTATATATAAATCATGCGCACGCACACACACACACACACACACACACACACACATTCGCACGAGTTATAAAAATATTTACATCAGCCGATAGTGACTTATGTTCCCAGCATTGTGGACAATGTGTTAAGAAATGTTCTAAAATGAAGGAAAAGCAAATAAAGGTTTTGGGTTTGGGTGAATGAAATGACAGCATAACTGTAAATAAGTGCAATGACCACCTTTAGATACAGTCTGCTTTAGCTAAATGCTTTGCTAAGAATGGTTATTTTTTGCAGTTTCTTCATCTGAGATGTGATGATATCATCACATGTACTTGTTGAATAAGGCTGTGTTCAGACTGACATTAGCTGTGTCGCAGCGGGCTCCGCAGAAAGTTTTAACTTTCCTTTTTCACATCGCCTACTGTTCACCTCACAATCATTGAGACAGAGCATAACTTTTTAGGGTTGTAGAATATTTCCTCAGTATTATAATTCCCTGGTGTCTTGTGTTTGATCAGTCTTGAAGGATATGTACGCCGGGAGAGTTGTTGGCCACTGAAATTGCACCAGCCGAAGCTAATGAAGCATCAGCTGTGTGAGTTAACCTAAATAAGATGGGTACCTTCTCAAGTATTGGCCTTTTTATTACAAAACAAAAAAAGATTTTCTTACTTGTTTCCTACATCAACGCAGCCCCCTGCAGTTTTAACACAGTGCTGTTTTCGGTCTGAACACCCGGTAATGCTTATATACTGGTTATATCTATGTAATTTGAAAAGAGTAAGCAGCCCCCTGCAGTTTTAACACAGTGCTGTTTTCGGTCTGAACACCCGGTAATGCTTATATACTGGTTATATCTATGTAATTTGAAAAGAGTAAGGCTAAAGACAACAGTGAATGGGAATGTGATGCATATATGTTCAGAGCCAGGTCTTCAGACTTCACTGTTACATTCGAGTGTAATGACTAGATACCCAAGTACACGTGATTTCACGATGGCTTCTTGGTGATAATACAAAAGATGCACATGTCAGTAAGGATCACTTAAACACGCTCAAACATTAGCATGATGAAATCTCTAAAAATGAAGCCTGCAAGCTAACGGTACGATTCTGTAAATCATCTGCATTAACTACACACATGGAAACAAACACTGAAACAAACAAGATTGAAGGTTTATATGAAGCTGGCAACAAGTCATATTGGTATTTAATTGACTATTTTTGAAGAAAAAAAAAGTAGAATGTCGACGTTAATAAATACTGTATGGTATTTATTTAATTTTCATTTAATGAACAAGAATATGTTCAGATAAATTAAGTTTAACATGTGAAAGATATAATATAGCTTTAATATATTATTACGCACCTGTTAGATGTCCTTTCTTCGTTCTGATTTTGTACTGAAAATAAAAAAGAAATGAGGCAAAGACTTCTTGGTTTGGCACTAACCATGTCAAAAGAATTTACAGTGTAACCAAAGGCTGTTTGTGCACAACATGATCCCAAAAGGACAGTCAAGCAGTTAATACTCATCCATTTCAAAACCATTTTGTGGTCAGGCAGAAAGATCGCAACAACATAGTGATTCTCAGAATGCATCTTAGTCCAAGTGAAGCAGTTCAGTTGAAAACTGTAGAGAAAGCACAGCTGTTTCGAGTTCACCATACAGTCCTGTTAAAGGGGCCTGTGTCGGTGTGAAAGAGAGGTGACAGCTTCTTCAGGTGGGCGAGAGCCTGGGTATAAAATCTTTTTCCTCACGCATTGCTTCTGACATTGTATCTATAGGAATATGTGAGTTGTTGTTCTCCCTGGTTGCCATGGAGCTCCGAACATGCTGCAGTTGTTAAAGAGGGGATGGGGCAGACAGAGCTTGGGAAGAGTGCTGTCGTCAGGCGAAGGGGCTGTCTGACTTTAAGATAGAGGCGTCGGCGTCGAGGTAGCCCTTGCCGTTCATGTGTTCTGTGTGGCCGTCGATGCTGTAGCAGCCCTGTACCTCAGTGATGGAGGAAGCCGTGTAGGAGGCTGAACGCAGGGCATCGGAGTGGTTTCCTACACTGCTGCCAAACTGGATATGATACTGGTTCCAGTGCCTCCTCAGAACTGCTTGGACCTAACCAGAGAAACCACATTTCACATATGAATCATTTCAATCAATCAATCAATCAATCAGTCAGTTAATCTTTATTTGTATAGCACTTTTCATACAAAAGCCATGTAACACAAAGTGCTTCACACTATGAAAACAAACACAATGACAATAATGCCACCCCCACCCTCGTCCACACGCACAGACACACATAGAGAAAGAGAGAAAAAAAGATTTAAAGTAAAAGACAATAAAGACATGAGGTGAGGAAATGCTATCATGATTGGCCACTAGGAGCATAAACCTCAAATTTGCATTGAGGGAACACTAGAGGCAGAGAAAGGTATTAAAAGAAAAGTAAAATGCTTTCTTTCTAAGAGTTAGATGAGAAGATCATCTATCTTGACGCGAACATCAGTTTCACGTCTGCGTACACTAACGTATCTTTAAATGATTGAACCTCAGGTGCTACTGAACGCCATTTCAATCTGGTGTCCGTGCTTAAGGAGTTGGAGCTGAGACATGGTTAGCCTAGCATAAAGGCTGGAGGCAGGGATGAAGAGCTAGCCTGGCTCTGTCCAAGGTGAAAAATAAAAAGCCTACCGAGCCGACTAGTTAATAAGCTTTATCTCTTTTGTTTAAATGTAGAATTCATTTGAGGTTTAAGGAGGGATTATGACCTGGTGAACAGCCAGGTGCAGCATCCCAGAATGTTGTCACATTAAGGTAGCCACCCTAACCACCATATCTGTCAACCTGCACTATAGCGGCACAGAAATAAATGCTAGATGTATGGATGCAAATATTTCTCCCTCTGAAACTACAGGTGTTCAACAATTTATAAATACATTTGAAGCTTTTGGACTCTTGTTGTTTTGTGATTTTGATCATACGTATATCTTGAAAATGTTTCTGTTTTTCTGCAAATTCTCTCTGAAGCGCTCTGTGACAAGCATGTTATGATCAAAGATCTGTATACATGCATTTCATGTGCCTACATTCCTTTTTTTTTTTTAAAAGTCATACAATATGCAATCCAAAACACTGTTTCTTTGAGCATATAATGAGCTCAGGATCATTATAAGATCTTTTATACAAACTTTAAATCTAATTATATGAGATAGCAGTAAAGCTCAACTATGTGTTAACACCTCTTCCACAGACAATCACTTCAGAACAATCTGTATACAGATCAATCACCTGCATAATTGAAAGAAATCTATGTAAAGTCCATGGCTGCTTGTCAGTAAATTATTTTTATTTCTCAGCAAAGCCTGAGCGAACTAAGCCATTCAAGACAACTCACCATCCTGCTCAGAGGGTCATGCGGAGGAAGTTGCCTAATCTATCCCTGATCACAAAGGGGAAGTGTGGATGAGTGCGAGTATGTGTGCATGCAGGTCTTAAAAAAAAAAAAAACACAGTGAAAGGACATAACCCCATCTTACTTCTCCGTTGAAAAAGCAGAAGATGGTGGCCACCAGCAGACCCTGAAATTCAAAAAATGAAACGCATGAAAAACACACACGATGGTACACCTAAGTAACTGGTCTAATGCAACAATCAGTTGTTTGTAGGTGGTATTTTAAGATCAGAGAAACTTCAGAGATCAAATTCAGAGATCAAATTCGGCCTGTTGCTCAAGACTTTCTCCCTGCACGGCCCACGCCGGGACAGCACAGGATGATCAGATAACACCTCACAAACATCCAAGTGATTTCAGCCCCCTTTCAGCTCAGATAATACATGCCTTCCTTCCTGTCGTTCTTCCCTGCGCCTCAACATAAACAAAGTCCCATCAGAAGATCAGGGGAATGCTTGGCTTTTACTGAAAGCTAAGAAACTAATGAGGTTTATGTCCAGGCAACAGTTCATTTTGGTAAATGTGTCTAGCATTGAAGGAAAGAGCCACTGACCTATAATCAAGTTTCATAATAAATCATATACATGTTACAAGGACAACAGAGCTTCACAAGCTGCAGTGCACACAATTTCATTCTAAAAATATACTCTGGGTTTGCATTTAGACAGTATGGCACAATGTACAGCTGTTTATGCAATTTTTATTTTAGATTTTTAAGATTTAACAATCACTCAGCCACAAGTCAAACCTTCAAGCTGACCTCTGGCTATCACCTCACCTGGTAATGCATCAGTATGTGCATGATGTAGTCGTAGATTTCAGAGGAGACCCGCCCCTCTGGCTTGTAGGGAAGCAGGACATACTGAATTCCCAGAAGAGGCACCAGGATGAGGGTGGCTCTCACAGCTTTCATGTAGAGACTAGACTCCGCCTGATGGGTCACCTTCAGTTTGGTGATGAGCACTCGCACAATGTTTAGTAGAAAGAACAAATTGACCTGGAGGGGGAGCAGCAGAAGGGAGGCCATCAATAAATCAGAATTACATTTTGGCTATTGTCTGCTGTCAGCTGGTTAAAGACTTCCTTGGGATGAGTTGTAAATCCATCCCCTAAATACCTATAATAATATGTGCCAATGAATAGAACCTTTAAGTAGAAATAAAACCCTGAGAAGACAGGACCAGGACAAGCCAAAGGTACAATGAACATGATTATATTTTATGATATTTACTGGTTGGAAAACAAATCTATGGCAGTCTGTATAAACACTATAACTGTTTTAGGCACATACTAAATGTTTGGCCTGTAATAACAAATAATTTCATCATCATTTCATTCCTACGCTTAGTTAGGTTTAAACAAAAAATCAATTATGAGCAAACAACCACAATTCTTTTTATGCACAGGCAAACCTGAACTAATCATTGTAAAGGTTATTTGAGCTCTGAACATTTTGTCCTGCGAGAGTCTCAAGGGATCATTTTTCTTTTAAGCATCCCTTGGCTGTGCTGATAAGGTAAATTCCCAGAATGCAACATTGGCTTGGGCACCAGTGGGCAGATCCTTTGAGGGCCAGATGCATTGATTTCACAAGATAAACGCAATTACGCACGCTGTGAGACTGTGTCCTGTTTTCAGGCCCCCCACAGTGTCCACTCAGAAGGAAGCAAAAGCAGACTTTGTTTTTGCTCATTGCGCAATAAAAGCAGTCAACCGAGAGAAACGTGGAACAAATCAGTTAGTTTACTTACTAGTAAATAGACATTAGTGTGATTTACTTTGCTGTAACCGACTGGGGCCAGGAAAAAGACAGAAGCTTCTTACCAACAGAGCAGCACAGATGGGACCATGGATGATGTAGAGGAGCGATGTTTTGGAGCTAATCCAACAGCTACAGCAGAGCAGAGAGGACAAGAGGGAAACGTTTACACAACAGTATTAATGGCTCATATAACTTGCCCATGATGCAGATCAATGGGTCTTCTTAGAAATGAACTAGCATGAACAGTTCAGTATGGGGACCGATAAAAGATCCTGTCAGCGAGGTCGAATGCTTTGTTCAACTTTGCAAAATGCAGATAACCAGAACAAACTGTGTTTTCTGAATATACTGTGATCTAACATCATTGTCTTGTTATGTATACAATTCACCTGGGTTGTTTGCCATTTGTCATTCAATATATTTTTCTACTATATTTTTCTATATTTTCCAGAATCAAATTCAAGTCACTAATGCTTTCATACAGAGTGACTACTGGGTCTGCACCCATCTACCTAAACTCCATAATACAAACTTACGTTCCTTCTCGGCCGCTACGCTCCTCCAACGAACGCCGCCTGGCTATTCTCACCTCTCTCTAACTTCAAGAAGCTCTTGAAAACTCATCTCTTCTGAGAACACTTCCTCTTATAACACCTCTAACTCCTAACCTCTAACATGCACTTCCTGTGCTCTTCTTCTATCCCCTTACAATTATCTTGTATTGATTGCACTTTTTTTGTATTGACTGCACTTTTTTGTTAACTCTTAATTCTTTCCCTAGGTATTTACCCTATTGATGTGATATGTACTATGAGCTCTTACTAGTAAGTATTGTCAGTTGTAGATCTGTAGTTGATGCTCTGTTGATGCTTGTATGTTGTTCCTCAAATGTAAGTCGCTTTGGATAAAAGCGTCTGCCAAATGAGTAAATGTAAATGTACTTATATTTTTCTGAGCTGTAGCCAAATATTAACTGTTCTGGATCATGCACTTGAATGCTTACTTGTCGTTGTAGTAGTAACTGCGAGCAACAGCATGTATGGTGGCCGGAATGAGAGGAAAGCCTGCAAAATAAATACATAAAAATAGTGAATTACAGTTTCAGTTTAAGCTATTAAGACTCTTTAAAGTACAATCCTGTTTTGATACATTTTACACTAACCGTGTACTTACAAAACAAAAGTTAAACCAGAGCAACAGCTCATCCATAAGTAGGTATACCAAACCGTGCTTTCCCTCTTTTAAATAAACTAGGAAGAGAAACTGACTGCAAAATTACCTGAAAACAAATGATTGACTATTTTCACAGCACAAAGAGTGACTACCATTGACACACGACATTGTACTGACTTACCCCAGCCTAAAAGATAGTACCACATCAGGTGCTGCTTCTCGGCAAACACAGCCACCACGATGAGAGTGTGCAGGTAAATTCCCTCACACAGCATCCAGAAGTAATTGCAGCCAAACAGGTACAGATGAATGAACTGGGACACTTTACAGCTCGTCTGAGGAAGAAAAACACACGTAATGAATGTGAATGGTGGCTGTTACATGTTCTACTGTGCTTCTGTTGCTTCCTTATGCAGTGATTTCACAGTTGTGTGAAATAAATCAATCAATCTAGCTATTATAGAACTAAAGCAGCTTTCACTGATTTCTATGTAAATGCTGAAACTAGGATGACAAAATGAACAGTTTAAATTTATTCTCACACTGGTGGAGAATGATATGAATGTAAAAATAATTACTATAATAATAACAAAAAAAAACCCCACAAATAGTGCATAAACACTCACTGGATTCCTCTGCACCAGCTCCTGGTTGTTTGCCACTGCTGTCAACCAAATGATGGTGATCACAGAGTTCAGAACGAAAGAGAAGAAGAGGTTTTTGTGAAGCGTGATCCTTTGGCAACTTAAACTCCTGCAAGAAGAGAAAAGTGACATTTACATCACATGCTATTCATTTATGCAAAACCCCAGAAATATCTGTGTGTAAAAGGAGGTTTGCTGACTCACTTGAAATGGAAGAATATTCCGAGTGAGATGAAGAGGGAGGTCAGTGACAGTCCATGTCCTATTAGAGCTAAGTAGAAAAGATTCATTGCAGTCTGGAAGGAAAAAAAGAGACACAAATGAGATTATCTGGGTCTCCTAACGACTGCTCATGTTGTGAGACGATCTCGAAGAGAACGTTATCCTTTACTCAGACAGTAAATCATGCTATTTCACAGTTAAGTTACTCTGAATTGAAAATGTGTAACTCAGACCAGCTTTTGTTCTGGATATTCATCGTCCCACGGATCGTGATGAAATGTTAAGATTCTGGTGACATCTCAACCTTTCATGAAGTGCTTTCCCACTGACCAACACTTTATCAGTGTTAGTACAGTATACGCTGCAACGGCCAGATTTCCATTTGCTCTTTAACTTTAATCTCCAGATGATAAATTGTAATGTTTGACCTTTCTGCTGCCACCGCCTTTAAGCCAAAAGGTCCACCTACACACTGTACATGTCACAATAAGTAGATCACCATCCAACTGGAGGCACCCAGAGGCATCTGCACAGGATAAACCATTCTGATTTAGTTTCATTGCTTTAATGACCCGCCACCTGCAGGACAAACTGAACTTGTTTAGCCCCATTACATTTATTAAAAGGTCAGTGCTAACCGTGACTCAGTTCTTTACATTCTGTATGCATTGAATGCTATTTCATGAAGTGACCCACCACTCTGCCTTCATTGGTGTGTTCATTGCAGCGGGTGTAGTTCGTCCAAGTCCGGTTGCTCTCTGGATGCAGGAACCAATGGCCGCTGTCAGTGCAAATCTTTGTAACCATTTCTGCAGGTGAGAATGATACATACATGTTTTTTTATAGTCTATAGTCTTATCCTGTAGAGTAGACAGAATCTCAGAGGATATTTATTATTTGCAGCAAAGCAGTAAGTAAAATGTAAAACCAAAAGGAAAAAAATAAAGTCAACAAGAAATTCCCCATTTGACACACAACCAGGCTGTTTAAAGAGAGATTCAGTAGTTATCCCCCGCAGCCCCATAACTTTGAAATCAGGTTCTGAACCTCCGTGAAACAAACAAACACATCATTAGACATGAAACTAGCGAGGGCTGTGATTAGCGGGACTGAATCTAATTACATATCTGCATATCCTGTTGAAGGATGTGATATACTGTTTAACCCCCGTACTGCAGCATCTACACTGGCTCCCTGTTCCCCAACGCAATAACCCACAAAGCCCTCCATAACCAGGCCCTTTTCTACCTCACAGACCTGCTTTGACGCCACATACTACCTCCGCAACTCCGACACAAACCTCCTCTCCCCAACACTGAGGACCAAGCGTCGTACCTGGGGTGACCATCGTAGACCCCTCCCTCTGGAACTCGCTACCCAGACACATCTGTGACTGTACTGACCTGGGCACTTTCAGATCACCTCTTTAGATTAGCCTTTCAAACTCCAATAATATTACATTTCAGCTGATACTTTTAGGATCTCCCCTGTATTTATGGATTTTGTAAAATGCAATGAAAATGACTTTACTGTTATAATCACATAATTCAGGCATATCCACCACTGTACACATGGAAACACAATTAATAGAAGCCCAGACAAGCTTGCATTGTCAGTTTAAGACACTTCAATGAAAAAATGCTATCAAGTTGCATCATGGGAAGGGGAGGATCCAGCACTTTTGGAGCTTGACCCTTAAAGTCAGCATTTCTCTGTGTCCGCTGCTCCAATCTTGACCATCATCTCATTTATCTGTCTCTGAAAAGCCTCCCAACTTTTGTGCAGTACTAAATCTTTTACCCCTTTAAAGTAAATAAATCAATATAGCTATTATAGAACTAAAGCCCCTGCAGCTTTCACTGATTTCTGTGTAATATGCTGAAACTAGGATGACAAAATGAACAGTTTAAATTGATTCTCATACTGGTGGAGAATGATATGAATGTGGTGGGTAACAATGCACTTTGCCACAGATCTTACCTGAAGGGTCAAAATCCTGGAAGTAGTCCGGGCAGTGCTGCTCTGAGGAAACACCTGCCTTGGTGTCGTCCCAACACAGCCAGCCATCCCAAGTGCGATTACACATGGGCTCTGACATCACAGGAAAGATGTTAGGAGCTATGGTGTGTCAGTGAGATTTTCCAAATCGTTAAAAATAATCAATCAATGAAACTACACAATATTTGTACTTATTATTTAGCACAGAGCTATTACAACAATCAAATGCAATCAAACGTAGGATTTTACGAGCACTGTATTCCAGTTACTTCTTGCCGCCATTTAGTCTAGACATTGTTAGAGTTCAGAAACATGAAACATAACAAGCTACCTTCTCTGCTGTGGGTACTGTCCTTCATTATCTTTTGATAGCACTCAAACTGTGCAGTAACTATCTTGTTCCTGGTGACTCCCATGTCGTGGTAGACGTTGGTCGGATGATGCTGCTGGGTTTCATTGACCTCCAGGCTTGCCTTCACAAAAAGCTGCAAGGAAGGAGAGAAGAGGTGAATAAATCTGTCCAAAGATGTCCTGTCTCACATAAGTTACACTGGGCATGAACACCACAGTACAGTCAATCAATTACCAATGACTGTTTTACTGTTGTGCATATGACAATAACTTAAATATTCACCAGATAATATGTTATTTTGAAGACTATTCTATGTTATTCTGCATGACTCTTTTTTTTTTTACTTCTGCATGACTCTTACCAATTATTAAGCTTTGATGGAAGATTATATTATTAGAGTATTCCAGATCCGACTCCTTTAACATTTATTTACAAGTTAAAAAGGACCAAAATGTAGATTTTTGGAGCAAAAACTGAGCTTCATTTCAGGAAAAGCCTGTGCGTGCAAGCAAGTGTCTGGACCTGCTGTGTATTCTGACACTGTGGGGATGTATTAAAGCAAGGCCGTCATTATATCCTCCTCAGGACGCCAGGAAAGGGAGCCTAACATACACAAGCTTCCATTAAATCCATTTATGCTCCATGGAAAATATGACATCTCTGATATACTGCCAAACAGATATGTCTAGCTTATTTAATCCACAGCAGATACCAACCTGAAGCTGTTTTTATAATCCTTCAAAATCAGAAACCGGCAAAAGTAAGTGCTAATAGGTCAAATTAAATCACAGCATAATAATAAACTACAGTGTCTATGAAGATTCTCAGTCATCCAGGTCATAGTTATCCAACGAAGGTTAAAATCACGGGCAACTGGACTTGGTTGAAGATACTGGAAGACGTTTCGTCCCTCATCCAAAGGACTTCTTCAGTTCTGACTGGCAGGGAAACTCAGCTGTTTAACCTCAGTGGGGTCGTTGGCCCGGGTCATTGATACCGCTGGTTCATAATACACAATAAACTACATTATTTCTGAAATTTGAAAAGATGTGCAAACATCATGCTCTTTTACTACAGAGGCTTTTCTCTCCGTGCATTAGAAATCTAGTTGGCCCACTTTGAGCCTCTTATCTCATCTAGTTTCACTGATGAAAGCAAAAACTGCTACAGGCTGCATCTCAAACTAAAATTATACAATATAAATATGTCAGCCTCTGATCAAAAGAAACTTACCAGCTGTGTTTTACAGTAACAATGTCAGTTCATGTAAAAGTATTCTTGGAAATGAAGATCCTAACACACACTTGACATAAATTATATAATAAAATTTCTTCTACCAAATATGGACAAAGTTGATTTCTTCACACATATTCAATGAAGTATACTTTGTGTGTGTTTTGCTTGTTTGACTGCATGCCGGCTGTCCTACCTTTGTTAGATTACACAGCAGTATGATGAGTGCCATCATCCCGCTCTGCCCGATGCTATCCATCTTCCTTTTGGCCATGTCAAAGCTGTTTGATGACTTACCAGCCGCAGATCTGGAATGGATAATAAACAATTAGGCCCCGTCATTAGAGCCACTTCACAGCACTCCTTATCTCTCCCACGGTTTCACTCAGAGACTTTAATCTACTGAAATGTTGCTACAGTTTTTGCCATCGCAGCCAATTAACCAGGGAACAGGCCGCAATATTATTGAAACCTCGACTAATACAGCTGACACCTTACGGCTTATTATATGTGACAGTACCACGGTAGAAATACATGAGGAAAAAAAAACATTTTGCTACTTGAAGACGAATTTGGATGAAATGGCAGATAGAGACACGTGTAACCAAGTCCCTGTTGGTTAGTGACTGGTCGGTGAGTGAGGTAACCTTCACCTGAGCTACGCATGCTAAATGGAAATGTCGGGCCCTTGTTCCATGTGCTAGCTGCTTTTGGGCAGTTGTTTTTACTTGTCCTGAAAAACTGTCCAGATTCTAGTCACAAAAGTCAAACATGGTGACTGGATCAACAAGTCAACAGTCAGAATCCTCAAATACAACAAAATGTGAGATGTTATCTCCCAAGTACCATCAGCAGCTGCTCCAGAGCAGCGACAATAAAGATTTAACTTGATCTGACCTGTTGTGATCCAGAATCAGCTATTGTAACATAGGCGTGTCTACCCCTTTACAGGCTACATAGGCGTGATGCTACTATTTTGGCTTGGTGATCAGAGAACAAATCCCAGCTGACAAAAGAAGCAGTCAAAATCAGTCCAACAAAACCCCATCAATCTAAGAAAGTTCCAGTTCCCTGACAAAAGTCATGTAAGCACAGCTGAGATTTAAAATCCCACCCCCCCTCTCAGTGCTGCTGTGTGTTTTTGGAGCCATATCTCCTTCGCACTCTGTCACAAATCATCCAGTGTGACAACAGTTTCAAAAAGGTTAGTGAGCGTCTTACACGTTTACACATTTCATTTTTTAAAGATGCTGGTTTCTCATCAAAGCAGAATCCCAGAAAGTCGTTTGCAGCAAAGCCGCAGGCCAGTGGGATTTCATGTCACTGCTGCTGCATAGCAGATGAGACAAAATTCAAATGGAAACATATCCCCCAGGTTGTACAAATCTGCTTTGCAAAATGGTGGGTGTACTAATACTCTGGTAGCTTTAGACAGTTTAAGCCTGCTTGTTACACCTAGTGTACAACTATCAAAGAGCTCCAGTGCTTTGTGTGTTCAGTGTGTTCAGTGTTCAGACTCTGGAGACTCTGTGTGCCACTTATAGTCAAGCATGTTTTCCTTTTGGTTTGTGTTTGTAGCCCATAGTGGAGGCTTTCTGTCTGGGTGCCCCTTAAATTCTCTTAAAATGTATTTCCTGCTTTTTTATTTGTTATTGTTGCCATAAATACCAAGAGTTCCATACTGGCACATAAGGTAACCAGAACCGGTTGTTAGCATTGCTAGAATACCTGATACAAATCACAAGGCTAGGTTCTTGTGGCAGCAATGCTTTCAGTGTGAAACTATGTAACCAAAAGAGACCGGAGGGATGGGAGAGACCTGAGAGAACCTGAACCCAGGATGACATGCAGGTAGGTACATGGTATTCAGGAGTGGATTACACCTCATTCAGAAGCAAAATTTAATAATGTCTTTCATACCCCAAAGGAACTAGGTCATCCCTTGTGTATGCAATTTCTCAAGTCTTATTCACTTTGGTGGAATGGAACAGCTAAACAAACACTGCCATACAGCAGTACATTGCAACCAAAAAAGACACTTTTTTGAACCACCTGGTCATTTTTTTCCTGCTACTGGAGGATACCGGTCATTTTCGTTTACAAGAACATCATTTTTATCAGTTTGTGTGAACTCAGACAGGAGAAATTGTTTTTGTGCCATAAACTGAATGAATCAAATGTGTGCAAGTTTTGGGTGAAAAAATGTTCAATCTCCCAAGAAAGAAACCTCCCCCATCAGCTTAGAGCTCTGCGTGTCAATAAAGTCGTTTTGCACAGAATCTGGTGAGGACGAAATGCCTGTTTTAAGATAAGCCAAGCCAAACTGACGCTGCGTGTTTATGACTATTTAGTAAATTATGTGAGCATTTGTTTGATGTGCGTTTAGAGTTTCGGTGTGGGACTTTGTGACAACTGATAGAAGTGCAGAATGATAGCAACAACCAATGACATCTGGCACATGTCCAGTATCTGGTTTTACGGTACATCCATTTTATTTATGCTAACTTAGTAATATCCGGAATTAGGAGGCTTCTTTGCTCTTAATGTATTTAGACAAACAACACAGTAACATAACTCGGGTTCTGTGCTTTTAACCCCTTCAGCCTGTTGACGGTCACTGACACAGATACAAGTCATTTCTCACAAACTGCAAGAGCTAACATCATGTATTCTGTGTTAATGTTGCAACTGCTATTAGCTGCCATTTCTCCCCAGGATTCCAGCCAGTCAGAGCCAACATGCGTCTATTGTGCCCTCTAGAAGTATGAGGACAATTGCCACATATGAATTTACCTTTTAAAAAGTAATTTAACTGGTTTCCAGCAAGTTGCTTTTACTTTTCCATCCCCCTGACATGTCCCTATTCTCGATTGTGTGTAAACCTGGAAACCTGTCCACAAAATATTTGTAATAAGCCTTATTAGATTTTCAAACAGGTATTTACATCATCTAGGTAGGCGCTTTTTTACATTCAAAATGAATACCAAAATGTAAATGTTCATATAACGTTTATATAAATAGTTTGTACATACAACTAAATATACTTGCAATTCTACAGACTATGCAAATAATGCAGTTTTATACAGCTTCAACTTTGTTAACAGTTTGAATATCCATTGTTTGGTGGCCAAAACAAACCATTTTCACAGACGAAAACCCAGTACAGTCTTACAACACACTGATAGAGGAAAAGGAGGCAAAGCAGGGGGCCGTCAGTCAGCACATCACTGAGAGGTTTGACCCAGTCAAAGTCTCCCTGTAGCTCTATCGCCAGGGGGACTGGCACAGTGCCTCTTGAAGTCTGCTCAGAGTTAAAATTGCATTACTCTGGGGAGCGGAGAGGAGGTGGGGGGGGGTTGGGCTTACTGAAAGTGGGATTGTAAAACATTATGGTGATGTGCAAATTAGAAACAGCCAGGAAAAGATCAGCTGCTCACACATTCATGCAAACACACAAAAATGCACCCGCACACACCAACTGACACACACAGCGCTGTGCTTTGCCAAGTCCCCCAGCTGTTTCTTGGCAACAGCTGTTTTTCATACATTAGCAGACCGATACAGAGGATATATCTTGTCAGATGGCAGCACAGAACAGACGTTATAATCATAAAGAATCAGAATTATTTCCAGATAGCTTCTGCTGCTTAGCTAGCTGTGATTTGTTTCTCATCCCATTTTCTTCGGCTATTGCTTCTTTTTTTAAGTGGTCGTTTAACATTTATAGGTGCTAGCGAGGAAATAAAAACAACTGACCCCTCCCATCTAAATGGAATCCATTTGTTACGATGGGAATTTCCAGCATGACATTTTGTTCACTTCTGTCATAAATACCTTGCTTATGAAAGAAAAAAACCACATGTTATATCATGACCAACTCCAGACCGGCTTTCAATGATAAAACTTTGTTTAGTGAATACCATCAAATAATTGTGGCTCGTCTGAAATACCTTTGTTCCAGACAAAGACATATTATTCTTTTTTCAGTTCTCTGAGAGACTATGTTTAAAATAGACACATTATTACATAGAGAATATAGTTTCAATTCAGTGCCCCAAACCAAACACGTCTCCTACTCTTATACAGTATGCAGCTAATTTATAATACACTTTATTAGGTACACCTGGACCCCCTTTTGCCTTCAGAACTGCCTTTAAGATGATTTGAGCTTTGTGACATGGTCCATTATCCTGCTGGAAGTAGCCATCAGAAAATGGGTACACTGTGGTCATAAAGGGATGGACATGGTCAGCAACAATACTCAGGTAGGCTGTTGTGTTTAAATGATGCTCAATTGGTACTAAGAGGCTCAAAGTGTGCCAAGAAACATCCCCCACACCATTACACCACCTCCACCAGCCTGAACCGCTGATTCAAGGCAGGATGGATCTATGCTTTCATGTTGTTTACGCCAAATCCTGAACCTACCATCTGGATGTTGCAGCTAAAATCGAGACTCATCCGACCAGGCAATGTTTTTCCAATCTTCTGTTTTTGGTGAGTCTGTGAATTGTAGCCTCAGTTTCCTGTTATTAGCTGACAGGAGTGGCGCTCGGTGTGGATTTCTGCTGCTGTAGCCCAGCTACTACATGAATATTCTTTGCTAATTTGAGCTTAAAGCTAAGATAGGCACAAGACTTGATTATCTGGCTGTTTGGGTCGGCTTCATCCAACCATAAACCAGTGCTAACTGTGGGTGGTCCACTATTATCTGTAGTACCTCAGAGTGTTTCACAGAAGTGGTTAGTCATGTACACTTTGCACAAGAGCTGACATCACCCATTACATCCGCCAGCAAGCAGAAAGATACCTGGGAAAACAGCCTGTGCATAACAGCTGTTGTCTTCTCGCCCATTGCCAGAGCTCAGCCTGTCCTTCTCAACTCCCAGTGTCCCTGCAGAGATGTTGTGCTGTGCTGTAAACATCCTTCTGCCCTCACAGGATGTTCGGCGCCCCATACTTCAAGTTCCGCTCAGTGGTATTCGGATGTCCATTAGGCTGGTGAGGGCCTATAACATCATTATACCCCATTCTATAGCAGGAAATAGACGTAACTACAGAGTATTTGCACTGTGTCTCTGGTTTTGTTGTTCATGTTGCCAGTTCTACTTCCCACCAACACATATTGCTGTACATTTAGTGCATATTGCAAAGTGACCCTGATTCTTGAAGCAGTTTTTATGAGAAATAGATTATACAGCAGTTTGTCTTTTAAGGTGGAACATTTTAATTAGCATGGTCTATCATCTAGCAGTTTAACAAGAAACTGCAAGATTTTTTATTTGCAATTAAAACATTGCAAATACTAAGCAAAATTAACTCTTTCACCAAAAGCCAGGGAATCTCAAGTTATATTATATGCTTTCTGATGCTTCAAGCAGCATCTGGTGAGAAGACAAAAAGAAACTGCAATGTTTGCTTGATTCTGTTATCAGTGTTTGAAAGCCAAACATAAACTGATCACTGGGGTAAGTGTGTTGGGCTTGCTGTATAAACAAGAGACAAGAAAATACCCAGTACGGGAAATAGCGGACTTATGCCTTCAGGATGTGAGATCAAATGACCTGCAGTGAGAATCAGCGAACCTTTGGTTCATATTCCACAGTTAGTTTTATATAAGTATTTAAATATATCATTGCATAATTATATATCATGCAGACTGCACCTCCAGTAGAAATTATATCTTGATTTCTTTATTAAGATATCAGAATATAATTTTTAAAAATCAGTTGTACACATGGGTCATTGTCAAAGGGATTTAATATGGAATGACTTGTAGAGATGGCTTTTAGGATGAAACATTTATGGCGTAAAATCAATAATGCCTCCTCACAACACTCTTGATGTTTGGCAAGGTTTGCTAGTCTTCTGTCATTAATGTTATTGCTGTCGACAGGAGGACACAGCCTATTGCACTTAAAAACAGAATTTTGTATTTCAACAAGGAATCACAGAAAATCAGTTTCTTTCCATTTGTCAATCAAAACCAGTAGAGCTAGACCAGTAATAAGTAGATAATAGCAAAAAGATATATTGGTAACTATAAATGTAAGAAAATACAGTAAAAAAACATTAGAAGCCAAGCGTTACAAGGCATTTAAAAATTAACATTTCGCAGGCGCTGACAAAAATCAAAGCAAGGTTTTGAATAGTTTGGTGTTATCTGCATTGTTGTGATTTTAAACGCAAACATGTATGCAGAAACAATTCAGCTGAATGCAGGGTCTCATCTTGCTTATTAGGTGTAAACTAGGTTTCAGGTCATTTTGAAACAGTGTCACCATTACATAGTTGGTCCCCAGAGATTGATTTTCTAATGTAAAATGGCCTTTTACATATGTATCCCAGTCACAATGAAATTAAGAAACAAAAACTATGAGTTCCGTAGCAAGACTGCTTAGGTTACGTGTTTATGTTACAAAAATTACTATCATTTTTTAAACTCCAAAATAATAATAATAAGATTTTATTTGTAAGTACTACAAGGTAAAATCATAAAAGCAAGGTGAAAATATTAATATACCCTAATATAAACATAAAATACCAGATGACAGATTAAAAAAAGTGAACATAGTGGAACGACTTGCAAGGTAAATTAAAACTGCTAAAAATGAATGTTTTAAGCCCTTTTTTAAAAGTCTCAGTAGTCAGTAGTCTCAGTAGTCTGAGGTGCCCTCAGATGATTGGGGTGAGGGGGGGGGGATATTCCAGATCCGAGGAGAAGCAGAACAGAGAGCCAGATCACCCATGGTGCAGAGCTTAGTCCTGGGGAGAAGGAGGCGGTAAATATCAATATCAACACCAGCCTTAAAAATCCATTATCGGTTGGGCAGTAAAAAATGGTGACAGCCCTCACACTGAGCTGTTCAGTAGCCGGGAAACTGTCCAGTATCTGAGGTCTGAAGCTGGTGAATGAGTGGAAGGGGAATAATATCTTGGCGAGTTCAGCTGGAACATGGGTTGCTGATGGAGGATACCTTCTAACCAAGGCCAAGCATGACCACAACATGCATTTGTTTGGAACATGAAACTGCTAAAAGATGTGACAAAAATTATTTGTATGTAAGAAAATGTATGATCAACTGGATAAAATGTAGCTGATGTAAGAATGTACACCACCCATTTGGCAGCATTGTAATATACTCCCACTGAGCTATTTCAACATCCTCTGCATATGTGTTCTGCATCCCATCATGTGGACTTCAGTGTTTCAATGTCAGCCTAATGTTGGAAACAGAAGTCTTGTAAACCTCTGAAAACCACAGGCTGTGATAAGCATGCAATGGCACCTGGCAGCGCATGTAAAAGCAGCAGCTGGTCCTTCAAACTTCGTTGTTTTTCATCTGTTTTTTCCCGGCTTTATAACTGAAACATGTCATTGGAAAAGAAGGCCCGGGGTTCTCGATTCAAGAGCAGCGGACCTTCCACCCAGCCCGAACAACTGGATCAGGCACAACGGGTACGGTGATAGCCCACAGGAGAAGAAAGAGAGCCGAGATAGGAGCCACGTTGGCCCAGTTTGGGCTTAAGACTGTTACTAAAGGTCTGATCTGGACAAAAAAGGACTCAGGTTGGCCAAACAACAGAAATCAGAGACTGTTGTGCCCACATCTTTACAGACACCTGGATCAAGCACTTGGCGGGCGGTACGTGTTACGTGAGTCAACAGAGCGCAAGACTCCGGCAAGATGAGAGGAGGCAAACTCTGTGTTTTACATCAATGATGCTCGGTGCTCAAACACAGTCAAAGTAAGATAAGAAAAGTTTGCAAGGTCTGCAGATGGTCTAGAATGCAGCAACTCGTATTCTGACGGGATCACTTAAATACACGCATGTAACTCCTGTGCTGGTCTCGCTGCATTGGCTTCCTGTTCAGGTTAGAGATTTTAAGGTTCTGCTGCTAATGGACAAAATAGTGAATGGCTGTGCATTAATATATCTTTTGTGAATTTTGTGAATCCTTACGTCCCTACATGATTGCTGCGCTCTCGAGGGTGAGTGAGCCTTTTTCGTTTCGCGCTCCAACATTACGGAACAGTCTTCCAGCAGATATTAGACTGGCATGTTCGATTGTGATTTTTAAATCAAAGCTCAAGACCTACTTATTCACTGCTTCTTATTTCTGATATCTCTGTATAAGTTATGTTTCATGAGTGTTTCATTTTTATTGTACTTTTTGTACTTGAAAGCACTTTTTTTCTGTAAAGAACTTTGATTTGAAAGCTCTCTATAAATAGATATTATTATATTATCTTGTTGCTGCAAATTAAAATCTTAGTGTATACATATGTAAATAAATAACTGTAGCATATATTGTTTGATTTTATTTTATTTATTTTATATGTCACCATATTTCAATTAATCATCTGTTGAGATCTGTGTCTTGTACCTTACATAGGATCAAATGTGACCAGACTGACACTGAACCAGTCTTTCTCACCATACTCTGTATCATGACGCTCACAAGCCCAGTTTCGCTTTACATGCAGCACGTGCAACATGTGTCTCAGGTCTGTGTCTTTCACAGCTATGTTACCTAATAAGCAAGACAATACCCTGCATCCAGCTGAACTGACTGCGCATACATATGTTTGCGTTAAAAGTCACAACAATGCAGATAACAGAAAACTATTCATAGCCTCGCTTGGATTATGTCAGCGCCTGCAGAATGTTAACTTTATAGTGCCTTGTAACGCTTGGCTTCTAATGATTTTTTTCCTGTATTTCCTTGCATTTATACCTACCTATTCTCTGATAAAAGTCTCTCTCTCCATCTCTTTTATTTGACAAGAACAAAAAGTGAGTGATTCTGACATGCACGTCTTGAAGTGGACAAGGAGAAAGGAATGGGTTTGTTTCCAGCTTCAGTTTTTTCTTAAATTTGTTCTTAAGAAAAGTTTACATCTGATTCATGATGTGTTCTTAAACTGCATAATTGTTCGCAGCTGTGTTCTTAGAATGATGTCTTTGTGAATTAAAAGAGCGTGCCTGTTGTTATTTATTAGCATAAGGTAAAACGGCCCGTTAATCCCCATAAAAAGACATGAGATGACACGGCTGCGTGCACACACAGAAACACAAATGAGGAAAGGCCGCAACGAAGTTGGAAGGAAGGAAGAAAAACTTCAGTAGTTCAGAAGTGGAGGTACTGCTGCAAGAGGTAAGCAACAACTAAGCCATCATATAGATGCGTCAGCAGTGGATATAAAGCAGCAGACAAAACAGATGCATGGAATGAAATTACTCATGAGAATGGCCCAAGCACTTACACAGATAGCTTCAACCCTGACCCCCATCTCCCAGACACAGAAACTGAAAACTATTCCAGTGACTCATTAATTTCTTGAGATTTACTGTAAGGTGTGCTTAATCTCCACTGGGAGCAAAGAGGACTAGACTTAAAATAAATAATGTATAAAGCCTGTATTAACAAATGATGATTAATTTGTAATTCTGTGTAAAATAGTAAAAGTAAGTACTTAAAACATTATAAATGAGAGAAATATTTTATTTTAAATTAGAACGGAAGAAAACGGAATAACTCCTTATTTTGCATAAACTTGTCAGTTCTCAATTGTGCTTAAGTGTGTGCTTGAGTGTGTGTAGATTCTGTTCTTACCAAAGAACAAATCCAAAATAAGAACATTGGTGAATGCCAGAATCGTCATGTAAACTGCATAAGTGCAGCGTGGTTAGCTCACCTGGTTGAGCACCCATCCCACGTACAAGGCTGAGTCCAGCCTGCGGCCCTTTGCTGTGCGTCGCCCCCTATCTTTCCCCCTGTACTGCTATCCACTGTCCTGTCTGGCAAAATAAAGGCAAAAATGCCCAAAAGAAAACTGTGTTAAGTTTTCAGAAGCAATTATTTCTTAAGAACAGTTGATGAATGAGGTCCAAAGAGAGCTGAGAATTGGACAGAGTGGATTGAAGAGGGAAACAGATATTTCAAAGAAAAACCTATTGCTGTCTGCAAGACACGCTGGGCATGTGAATTTAAGAAACAGGAGGAGAAGTGTTAAAGAGCTACACGGTCCCTCTCATCTTTCCCATATGACTGAAAAAATAAAGTCTCAATTTTAGGACAGGACATGAGAGCAGACCTCATGCAACCCTCCAAGTTGTCAAGGGCACCACCAGATGTCAGGGAAAACAATAACAATCCCACACAGATGTGAGGGAGGAGTCATTTGTTGCATGAAAAGACCTCCTCAACTTTCAGTCCCCCCGCTCCAACTGATGCACGTAACACTCTTTGCATTAACATGGCAAGAGGGAGCTTGTGGTGCAGTGGTCACAACAAGTGCAGACACCAAGCCAGATGCCGAAGTGTTCATGTCATTGCATTGACGCCCCTTGTTGCCAGCATGCCAGCGTTCTCAGGGCCACCACATGGTTCTACTTAAAACTATGGTGCTGAAATTGGGAAAATACTGCAACCTTATACTAATGTAGCTAAGGAGGCAAAGAGAAAGGCTCATACTGGCACTAAATGTTTTTTTGATGATGTCAGATATTAGATATACAACCATTCACCCTTGAGGCGTTATGGTTAAAGGACAGAGGATGCAGCCCAGTTTCCCAAGGAATGCTGAATATTGAATGATTCTGTCACACACAATCTTCTTCCAATGCCAGTGTTCAGTGCTAGTGCAGAATATAGTGTGCCCTTTTTAAAGCAAGGCAGATAAAATTGTGGAGTGTGAATTGGTGGATGGACGTGTATTGTGTCAGATGTCAGATTTATTAATGTGAGCTTTTTATTTTTTTCCACTGCCCAGTCTTTCTCTAACCATAATCATACGTGCAGTTGACATATTATCACCTTAAGGGGATGTTGGGGTTCACGTGTTAGCAAACAACTACCAATTTCCACATCCAGCAGACCAGTGCAACATTGGCATTCATTTGGTGTCATGTTTTTGCCTCAGAAAGGTTTCAAGCTCTTTAGCTGCTAAAATCTCCACTACATTCACCAGCTAATTGCTAAATGTGTCTGTTTGGTGCTGTGCAGGTAGCATACAGTGGGTTTATCTGCTGCAGAAACTGCAGAGTTTGTTCATAATTATCTGTGGGTTATCATGCCCAGCAACACCTGTCACATGACAAATAACAAGTTTAAGGATACTAAAGAACAGTACCCACCCCATTCCAGCCACTGCTTGTCACCCTGTGGCTTCTGGGAAGAGATACAGGAGTTTATGCTGCCGCACCACCAGACTGCAGAGCAGCTTTTTCCCCAAGCTATCAGACTTTTAAACTCAAATTCATTCTCAGCACTGCTCCATTGAATATAGTCTATTACTGTATATTGTCTGCTACGTTGCAGAAGGGAGTTACAAACTTAATTTCACTTTACAACCTGTTGTAATGTGACAAATAAATCTACCTTGTACATTGTAAAGTATATTGGCAACATTTTACAGTGAGATCTTAGTCCATGAAGACTTCCTGCCATATTTGGAAGCAATTATATCAACAGAAAAAAGTGGTTTGAATTTGTAAATAATTTCTAAACAGCTGAAAACCCATCAGAGAGGACTTGTGATGGTCATGTATGTCCTACAAGATGTGGTTTCTCATCCTTTTTACCACATACAGTGTGTACAACCTGAGTAAAAATAAAATGAAACTGCACTTTGAAGCATCCATAAAAATGACTGTAACACAGGTGAGTCATACTGTGCTGAGAGTCAAGTATGTGTCAGCTCAAAAAAAGGTCTGACAGTTTAATGCAAGTTTTGAAAACATCACATGAAGCAGCTAACACAGTCAGAGTGATGCCAAAATGTTAGTGCCTGAACTCTACAGTAGGTACATGAGTCATAAAAACATCCAGCGCTATTTCACACTGTGGGGACCAGTCTGAAAACCTGCCATGCACAGCAACACTATCAAAGAGGGACCATAGGCACCAGTCACAGCTCACTGATGGACAAACATGCACTGTTATTATCACAAAACTATGCCTTCAAAACTGAGCACAGAATTTAATTAACACCTGCTGCGAGTAGTGTCGCATCACGATTCCTAATGCTAATCAAAAGGAGCCCCTGTAAAGTTTTATTTTAGCTTTATTTATTATGGACTCATTCCTTCTTTGTCATCTTTCATTTTCAATCACCTTCCAGCTTTCAATCAAGCAAGAAATTATCTTAAATGAACAGTCTGATTATTCACTTTCTAGCCAAGACTTAAATGAGAGGATTAACACATCTCTCGCTCTAAAATAAAAATGAAGCTGGAACCAACATCCAGTTAGCTTAGCTTAAGCAAAAGACTGGAAACAGCTAGCCTAGCTCAAGTGGTATAATGTTAGCAAGTACATTTGAGAGTTGTTAGCAGTTCCACCAGAAAGACATTTCCCCTTTCAACTTCTCAGATGGTTTTGTTACAATAACTTAGGCCCAAAGAGGAAAAACTCTGCATTATTAAAGAAAAAAAAACAATACTAGAGAAAAGTCTGACGAATCAGTGAAAACGCAGGTACTCCTCCTACCACATTACCATCTCATGACCCCACAGATTTATTTTAAATACATCAGTATTAAGGGCCAATTTTCTGCAAAGCACACACTTTTACTTTTGATACATTTTGCTGATGATACTTCTGTATTTAAGTAAGTACTGTAAGGACCCCTCCCCCTTCCTGCTTCCTTCTCCTGCAGGAGGCTGATTGGGCTGGGCAATCACCTGTTCAGCTCTACCTTCAGAGCTTATTTAGCCAGGACTGATCAGTCTTTTGTCTCTCTCCTCCTAGGCCGACGTCCTACCGGGTTTGTCTCGTGTTTCTTCTTTGGTTAATCCTGACAACTAGTGATGGCGAGATGAAGCTTCATGAAGCATTGAAGCTTTCCATCCAATTGGTTCACTCATGGGCCGAAGCTTCACGGTGCTTCATTTGCTCTACTGCGCCTTCAAGTGGACAATAAATGTAAAACAGGCACAGTGATTATAGCGGGAACACGGCTTTGGTGTGTGAAGCTTTGAACTGAATAAATTAATGAATGATGTTTGTGATGCCAATACATGTCGTCTGTCTTTATGATACAATGATGAGTCAGAACGAAAGTGGAAACAAGGGAGAGGGTTATGATAACTTGGTTTGTGATTTTAGATAATAGAGACAACATTTTATTCATCTTGTTTTTTAAAAATAACCCTTCCACGGTGCTGGGCTTCAGGCGGTTTCATTTTTGGAGAGGATTTTACCTGCTTTAGAAAATTATTATTAGGGTAATATGGGGTAAGAGTTTAATTCTTACCAACGCCACAAAATGTCAACACTTTCTTTTCCTCTGTTTCGTAACAATTTTAGAAGTTATTTCATAGCAATTCTGACATAAGTTAGTACGTGCGTAACCCTTCCAAACATTTCAAAACTTTTTTAGTCATTTAAAATGAGCTGTAGATAAAATCATTACTCGACACACTTCGAAGCCTCGATACGGATGGACACGTCACTACTGACAACACACACATACACCTCTTACTCATCCATTCACTGCTGACACAACTGATAGTCATACTTTGCCACACCACATATTATTGGTGATCATTTGATTCTTCTTTTACTTTTATAATAAATCATACCATTGGCTTGCAAACCTGTTGTGTCTCACCTCCTTTTTGTCGCGGGCTACCTTTCCTTGTAATGGGAGTACTTTTTCACTGTGGTACCAAAGGTAACAAAATCTGCCGACCAGCACCTCTAAAGCTCACTAATAAACACATTATATCTAATTGTTAAATCCATACGAAACCAAAGTGCAAAAATGACAATTTCCTATAGTCCAGCACATAATGCTCCATAAAGCCACAGCTTCATGTTTTTACTCTTTAGCTTTTATACGGATTAAACAAATGAGATGTAACAAGTTAATTGGTGAGTTTTAGAGTTGCTGGTAGGCAGATCTTTTTTCATGTACCTTTGGACAGAGCAAGGCTATGCTAAGCTAACTGTCTCCTGGCTATAGGCAGCCTGCATATTTACCATACAAACATGAAAGTGCTATTAATCTTCTCATCTAACTGCTGGTAAGAATGCATTTTTCTTAAAGAAGATACCAAACACTGATGAGCATGCAGTTGTATCACAACAGGCATGTCACTAGTTGCTTAAAAGATAACATTTCCCCTCTTCATCTCAAATCAGTTTCAGTACCATACGACCATTATTTAAACATGACCAAAGAAAATAAAACATCACAAACACTGTAGTCATTTAGAAGGTTTAAGACTAGTTGAGGTCTTACCATAGAAAGTTTATGATCCCATTCCAGAGGCCTCTAGTCTACGCAAAGGAAAAAATAGCACAAATACCTTGATAAAAATACACTGGTTAAAAATAAACCAGGCTCCGTCATACATTGCACCTGCATAGCGGCTAGCAATTCTCTTTGGTGTTAATGTAAATGTTTTGATGCAGCGTAACTATAGTGCTGCTAGGATGTGATTAAAATAGCCTAACCTACTGAGCATGTGCTCACTGCTTAACCTGAAGCATACAGTACAGTCTGGTGGGAAAGTGTGGCTAATTCCACCAATTCTTTCCACTACATGAAGCCACATTTTCACAGGTCACTTGATTTCCCTTGTCAAATGCATTAAGTGCTGTGGTTAACACAATAGCTTAAGCCTTCTCAGCAGGTTATTTGTTCCTTTCTGAGATATTTCTGCATCCTAACTGGCTGTTGCTCTTCTCAGATTTTAGTTTCATGGCAGTATTTGTTGCAGCAATTAGTAGTCATTAAACTGGCATACGGTCGGACGGGGATTTTCAGGCCATGAATTGCCCTGAGAGTTTAAATGGGTGTTTACATGTTCTTTCAGATTTCATTTGGGGAGATGGAAATGGTTCTACGTATCAGTGGATTTCATCAACAGCGCTTCAGCTCAATTAACAGCTGTTTTTCTTCTGCTCGTGGAAACAATATAAGCCCGGAAAGATGCCCTTTGGGATCTCTCTGCAAGCTAGTCAAGCACCATTCACTAATCCTCCCTATGTTCAGTGTCATTCTATCCATCCAAACATTTCAAAGCTGTGCAAACACATTCTGTGTTAGCAAAAGGAATTCTCAAATTTCCAAGACATATGTGACAAACTTTGCTACAGACATCGACCACAGCCACAAAAAAACAACATATATGAGCAGGAAAAAAGTTAGAGTGCTGTGGTTTGTCAACTCAAGCAATGACAAAAATGTTCATTACAAATATGTTAAGGTAGAGATTTTCAAACATTCTGATTACATCTCTTTAAGAACACTGGAGTCCAGACAACAGAAACAGTGGGTCTTCCAAGACTGGTGAAAGTGGTTCCCTACTGTTATTGCCGCAACAAAAATAACCCTGGAACTGAAGACGGCCCCAAGGAAGCCAAGGAATATCCTCCATGTGCTTTCTGTGGGCCATAGACTTGACCTCCAAGGTAGCTGTTCATGTCCTTACTAACAGGCTTAAGTTACTCAGTATGCCTTGCATTTGTGTTACAAAAACATTTAACTGCTTGCATGAGTGAGCTACTATGAAAAAAGAGTACTGGGAAAATGGAACCACCAATGCCACCACTCACAGCAGCAGGATTCTTTATAGCCAATAGAAAAGGCTGATTGTAAGATGAAAAAAAGCAGTTACTGTTGTAACTCCTATTAGTACGTGCGTAGCCCTTCCATACAAGTATATCCAGCTGCAGAAGTTGAACTTCCAAATATGGTTTGTCCCAGAAGACATCGCGCTCAAAACGTGATGACATTTATCTCGGCTCACGTACAGTATAGATCCTAATGCAAACTGTTTTATTCTTTAGAGACCAACAACAGAACTTTAAATACACTTCTGAGGAGTTTTTAGGCGAGAAATCAATTGTGTAAATTTCGAATATCAGCAGTTTTACGAAAATTTAGTGCAAATCGAAAAATGTGTTCAAACGTTTTCGGAGTTGAGAAGCTCCGCAAGTGCCGACCATGGTGCCGACGGGTGTCAATGTTATATAGCTGCAGTAACGTTACCGGAGGCTTTACAGCAACACAATGGAGGTTAACCCACTCTGCTAACACGCCGCCCGTAAGGCCGCTGTAGGGTTAACCGGTCAACATGCATACAATCAATAACTTTAGGCACACACCCTGTGATGGTTAGGGTAAGAGTAATATACATAGGGGGGGCTGTCAGGAATAGTTAGCCAGCTAACTCCAGTTAGCTCCCCCAGGCACACAGACAGTGGCCAACACAGCGGACGTGTCCAGCAACAGCAGAACGATACTATTAATGTTCGTAACGATGTTATTCTATCATTAAATTCTCAGTAATGTTGTAAAGTTTTAACATAAATCAAGATATATCTGGCTCGTGATGTAACGTTACACAGTATTCTTGGTTCGTGAAACTTAAAATCACTTTGGAACAAATAAAATATGCAACAAAAAATATTTGCAGATTATTATAATTTGCAATTATAGTATTAACATACTATATTAATAATATATAGTTATAGGATAGTAAAAATTAACGCTGATTATTACGTCGACCTCTTTTTTAAGGGCTCTTTTTTTTTATTTAACGGCTATGCTTCAACCGAGTGACCGAGATAAAGGTCATCACGTTTTGTGCGCGGTGGCTTCAACTTCCGTCACGTTTGTCTGCAGGCTGCAGCTGGACCCTTCTCCTTGCATAGCTTGCGGACGGGATTGTGGGAAGTGAATGGAGACACAAAGTAAACAATCTTGCACTTTAACCTACAAGCAAAGAACAGCACAGAAAGTGTGTGACTAATGTGACTGAAGGGGTTCCTGTGTAGACTGACCATGTACATGTGATATAACACAAAAAATGTTTTTACTGGCAGTTCTCAACTTGAGCACCAAAAAATGGGAAGGTAATGGCTTTCCAGCTTTCTGTTAATGCTTAATAATAACCTTTGTATACACTAAACAAAAACACATTCAGGAACAGGAGCTCTATTTTCTCTTTCTTTTTTATCTTTATAAATGTATAAAATGCAGGTTACTGTCCTGTACTGACTTCATCTCTGGAGAAGACACAGCGGATATGTATGCTGTAGATAATGTTACATTGGCATGCGTGCACAAAATAAACATGATAGTACGTTACGTGTTGCAAGCTTAAGAATGTGCAAATATGTGATGTTGGCTAGTTACCTAAAATAACGAGAGTACAGAGAGTATTCAGGTCATGCTATGAGTTGTGATAATGACCAGTATAAAGAGCATGGACAATAATAATCTGTGCTTTTTAAGAGGGAACAAAGTAATTTGAAACATTTATTAACCTTGGAATCCAATTAACTGCAATAATAGGGAGAAGTTTTAGGCACAGCTTTCGGCAGCCTTAGTTTGACAATAATAATAGTCACATTTACACAGTGGGGTAAATGAGCTAAATGGAGATCCAACAGAAATGTCTGCTGCAGACAGAGTTGCTCATAGCAGCAGAAAATTAAGGGTGAAAGAGAGGTCCATGCAGTGTTTGCAGGCTGGAAAGGGAGCTTTTGCATAGTGGCTTGGCATTTGAATGTTTGAATGTAAAAATTTTAAATAGGTGCTTCACTAGTTACGGAGTCCTCCTCTATATCTTGCCAGCAGAAAGAATTCAAAGAATGACCACTATACAGTGCAGAGGTTCACCTTTGTAAGACAAAC
>NC_060156.1:2857347-2914505 GCF_021292245.1 Micropterus dolomieu | reverse complement strand
GGCTTCAACTTCCGTCACGTTTGTCTGCAGGCTGCAGCTGGACCCTTCTCCTTGCATAGCTTGCGGACGGGATTGTGGGAAGTGAATGGAGACACAAAGTAAACAATCTTGCACTTTAACCTACAAGCAAAGAACAGCACAGAAAGTGTGTGACTAATGTGACTGAAGGGGTTCCTGTGTAGACTGACCATGTACATGTGATATAACACAAAAAATGTTTTTACTGGCAGTTCTCAACTTGAGCACCAAAAAATGGGAAGGTAATGGCTTTCCAGCTTTCTGTTAATGCTTAATAATAACCTTTGTATACACTAAACAAAAACACATTCAGGAACAGGAGCTCTATTTTCTCTTTCTTTTTTATCTTTATAAATGTATAAAATGCAGGTTACTGTCCTGTACTGACTTCATCTCTGGAGAAGACACAGCGGATATGTATGCTGTAGATAATGTTACATTGGCATGCGTGCACAAAATAAACATGATAGTACGTTACGTGTTGCAAGCTTAAGAATGTGCAAATATGTGATGTTGGCTAGTTACCTAAAATAACGAGAGTACAGAGAGTATTCAGGTCATGCTATGAGTTGTGATAATGACCAGTATAAAGAGCATGGACAATAATAATCTGTGCTTTTTAAGAGGGAACAAAGTAATTTGAAACATTTATTAACCTTGGAATCCAATTAACTGCAATAATAGGGAGAAGTTTTAGGCACAGCTTTCGGCAGCCTTAGTTTGACAATAATAATAGTCACATTTACACAGTGGGGTAAATGAGCTAAATGGAGATCCAACAGAAATGTCTGCTGCAGACAGAGTTGCTCATAGCAGCAGAAAATTAAGGGTGAAAGAGAGGTCCATGCAGTGTTTGCAGGCTGGAAAGGGAGCTTTTGCATAGTGGCTTGGCATTTGAATGTTTGAATGTAAAAATTTTAAATAGGTGCTTCACTAGTTACGGAGTCCTCCTCTATATCTTGCCAGCAGAAAGAATTCAAAGAATGACCACTATACAGTGCAGAGGTTCACCTTTGTAAGACAAACAGACACAAAGAGCTTCCCAGGGACCATTTCCTCTATTCTGTATGCCAGAAGCCCCCTCCCACACAATAAATCTGGAAGCATATGTCACTGACGGTTTGTTTAGCTCACACAAACATGGAACACCCTTAGAAACCGCACAGCCTCTTTCCACTGTCCTCTCTCCACCACCAAAAAAGCACTACAGCTCAACCTGCCAACCACTGCACACAGACAAGGCTCCCCAGATGCTGCTCCTGAAGACATTAGCCCGTGACAGGTCTCACCAGGCACCTTGTGTGCTGAAATTAGGCTGGAGAGGGGGGAAAAAATGACCCTCCATAATGCATGAGCGGAAAAATAACCTCAAAAGGTTTCACATCCCCGAAACTGAATCCAGAACCTGAGGGGAGCTCTTTGAGACTGGTGCATATGTACATCATTGTGCTTTTGTGTAACACGATAACTTCAGCCTGGGGTAAGCACACAAGAAAAACACATTTTGTATATACTTGGGCTGATGATTTGATCCGAGCTGCCACACAATGAAGGTTCAACTTGAATGAGTTTGACAGACAGTAAAAGATGCTGGAAGAAAATGAAACTGGTGGTCACATCCCTTAATAAATATATATGAGAGCTCTTACAGTGTCCACAACAAGGCTGGGGAAGATAGGAGGTAAATCAATAAGATGCAGACTGCAGAAGCCCAGTGTGCCCCGATGATTTATGAGGGGTTAAGTTTCATGAGAATTGTTATTACTCATCTGAATTGGGTGTCCTTTTGCACTCATCAGAGTTGGTTTCCAGCAGTGTCCCCTGCAATAGCATCAGTTACACATCCAGTAATCACTGCAAAATTGCTTTACAGTATCACGGCAGAATCACAACAACTGCTCCAAAATGGTTTGCCTCTTTGCTGCTTGACTGCAAAGAAGTGATCCTAAATCCAACCCCGATGTACCACAGTGTGAATGAGATTCCACTACCACAATCTAAATGCCATTGCTTTAACAGATCCACTATACCATGGAGATCGCAAGGGCTTTAAGAACTATGCTGCCAAGACCTTTGTCTGTCCCACATTTAATGGCCGTTTTCTGGTCTTGGACAGTAAACACTCAGTGTGACAATTTGGGGGTTGAACCTGATGGGTTGCATGACATCCCCACTGCATCAGTTCATGCATATTGTAGGCCCGGCCACTAGAAAATCAAACCACACCCACACAGTCCTGATGAAGCGGATTAGCAAATTTTAGATTTTCAAGAGTTAATCTTGTTTTTTAGTTGTTGTTTTTACAAAACTTCAGTGTTTATTTATTTAGTCGTAAAAAAAAAGTTTGCAGTGGCTTTAAGCAGTCACGTTTTAATGGTCCAACAGTTACTATTTTCTTTTGAACACAATATTTCCTGATCTAAGTGGTTTTAGTTTACCAAACTATACATAGCCTGTGTTTTGTTTCTGTTTTAAGGCACAGATATTGTGAGTGTGACTGTGTGTGTGTGTGTGCTTTAACTCCAAGGTTATTTCTTGCAAGGTTTTAAACGTGTAAAACTATTTGAAATTAAGTTTAAAGGCACAGCAGCATATTAAAACAGCACATACACACGTGCTAACTTGATTTTTTTTTTACACAATCAGCTTTGATAATTGCTTTATTTTCCCATTTACCATCAATAAATTTAAACTGTAGTTAGTACACAATCATTCCGTCCACTTCATAACTGCAAAACCCATGAGAAATCTGCAGTATTGCTTGCAACAGCAGAATTCTCTCATGTTTGACAGAAACCAATCCGCAAACTTGGCAATGAGTAACACATATTCTTGGGAGTTGCTTCTGCTCTTCCACCTCCCCTACAGTGACTCCAGTGCGTCTTTCCTCAGCGCAGTAAACTCTGCCAATGGTGACATGTAATAATACCCGCCTCCTACACTTTAACATCATCACCATCATTCACCTTCGTCGTCCTTTTCGTTTTCACTGCCCAGCCCACAAACTTCCAGCATGTCCAAATCTGCTGCTTATGTAACCATGCAGATGATTTAGCAACCAGTGCCCGCCGCTTGCATCAAAGCTTCAGCGCTGAATGGAGCTTGCTTTCCAGTTGAATCAATCTGAAAAGCCTGCGTGTATGTCATCCCTTCCTATAGGCCAAGTTTAAAAGTGATTATTTTATCTATAGAACGGCTGTCAAGTCTGGTAGATTGTGCATGAGCAACCCGTGGCTGTATAGTCAGCCATAGCTGAGTCAGCATGCAAGCCGACATAAAAAATGATAAAGAAATATGAGTTTTTTGCCTATACAGTAGGCTAGCAACAATGTTCACCTAAGCTGAGCCTTTAAACAAATGCAGCGTAACTATATTCCCTTTAAATGCTTTTACGCATCCCCATAAAGCATGCATCGACTACACTCTCAATACATCACCCGACAACACTATATACTATATATATGTATCTACATATATAGATAGATATAGATCCTTCTATCACATCCAGATTTTTCACATCCATCTTTTGACAGAAGCACAATGCAGATTAACTGGACCCACTTATAGATGCTCATACTGGTGTTCCCGACGTTTGTGGATCGAGGGCATTTACAACATATTCTGTTAATGAACTCTAATCTACGCAAATACGGTTGAGATGACCTCGATTTAAACACACATCGATGAGCAACATTTATTGTAAAGTCTGCATTAATTCTACTCGACATCACTGCAGATCAAATGGCCCAGAAAACACTGCAACATAGCGCATCGCACACAAGTCACACATCATTTCAGCGCGTCCTACCAGAGAGTAAAATCCAGCAGCAGCGCAGGAGGTTTAAACTGGAATAAACTCTCACGGGCAGTCCCTCAAGCGTCTTCTGTCTTCGGCACAGCGCAGCGAGAGCTCCAAACACAGCGGACCTCCGGCGATCAATGAGCGCAGCTGAAGCGTCTGTCAGGTTGACGTTGGAAGGCAACCCACTACTTCCTGTTACATCATCACACTGTAGCCTACAGCTGAGGACCTGGGAGCTGAGGCAGGGTGGCTTACCGCTGAACTCCCACAAACTGCAGTTTGGTCTGTTAAAATGTGGCTCATGGAGTCCTCCCCCACATGCACACACAACGTGCACAGCAGTGTCTTGCTCATTGGCACCTCAGCAGATAAACTACATGTTTTAATGATCTCGTCATTTTTTCAGCTGACCACTTTAAGCCGCTGGACCACTCACTAGTTCTAATAGGTGATAAAGAAAGGCAAGGAGGATGACTTTTAGAAGTATTGATGTCATGTTTCCCCCCTTACAACTTAAACAGCTAACAGACATAAACATAAATTAACAAACGTTTAACCATTTGGATTTTTTTATTAAAGCTGAGTGGTTTATTCCCTAAATGTTACCAGTAAAGTTAAAAACACAACATTATAAACCAAAAATACAGTTGTTGGTAAACATGTTACATACATCCAGCAGATATTGAGCAACATTAGCATTTGTTTGGAACATGACTCCAATATTCACTCTCCTCTTACCTCTGTTTTGGTCTCCACCAACTCCTGAGGGAAAAATCTTGCTGACTGTGTTCACAGCTAGTCTGCCATTTTGTGCTGGGCAGGTAGTGTAAGTAACCATGTTTATCAGAGCAGTTAGACCCTATCCCAATGTCCCCCCCTAAGCCCTAAGCCCTCACGCACTTCCCGGGAACGCGCCTCAAAGTCTGTGAGTCTGTGAGGGTGGACAATGGGATTGGGCCTTAGACGGAGTTAAACAGTAAAATTGGGTGCTGTAAAACCAAAACAATGAGCTGAAAGACACTCAGATAGCCTACTCTGATGAGCTGAGGGGAACTGCACAGTCCTGTGATTATTCTCACAGGAGACAAGGACGTGATGTTAATATGAAATATTGTATTGACTTGTGCAGCTTTAAGGTAGGCTTATTGTGTAAATTTTATTTTCCAACCTAACGATCTAAATGCTATGGCAAAGCTTTGTCCAAACTGTCAGGAATTACATGGGGAAATACTGAATCATTTATGTTTTGCATCTATTTATCCTAAAAAAAACCTCAAAAAATCTCCAAAATACTGGAATCAGTTTTTCCACTGGTAACTACAGCCACAGAGAGAGGCCCGCAAAGGTTGCTCGACACAGTTGGCTTTCATTTAGTGACTTTTAAAATTACTTTCAAGGTATTGTTTCAATGGGATAAAAACTGTAGAATCTTGATCATTATCATTGTCAATGCATTTTCTTCCTCAGATTTTGAATTGTTGAGTTGTTGAAGCCGTACATTGTTTTTGCTCTTCTGAAAAAGCTTTTAAGAATTTGTTAGGCCTATGGGAAACTATGGGATCTCCATTGTAACACTATTTGCATTTTACTATTAATCTTTACATACAAAAAGACATATTTGAAATAAAACAGATACAACGTGAGGAAAGATAAAAAGGTTGTTCAAATGTATTATATAGAACCTTACAGTCTAATTCACAACATGCAGTGGATACAGTGCAGCCAGGAGAGACCAGTGCTTTCTTTGAAAACTTACTTTACACAACACTGCCTCCCTCTGTTTGTCCTTGCCAACAACACCGGCAGGGCTGCAATGATGATTTACGAAAGTGCATAATACTGATTAAAAAGAGAGAACAAACGTGTTCAGTTTAATATAACAAAAATCAAAACAGTCGTTACTTTGTTCATATTGATTTATATCTGTGTCCGCATGTTCATCTTGATTAACGTGTTTGTCTGAAAACATTCTATATTATTGTTATTGTTGATCCTAGAATATATATTATATTATATATAATAAGGGTTGTCCACAAATTTAATCTGCTAATGCTGTTGTCTGCATTGATTAACAGTAGCGGAGCTGTACCAAAACCATTGTAGAAAAGCATCAGTTACTGTATATACACTGTAAATTCGCAGGAGAAGCATTCATTTTGTTTTGCTGCAACTTTGGTGTCTCACAAAAAAAATTTTACAGTGAAATGTTTTCATCACTATGATCCTAACAGTGCCTTGAAACTGTTAAAGTAAACAGACGTCATCGTTTATACAAATGCACAGATAAAACAGAGCGTAAATGTAGAGAGCTGCTATACTTAGACATCGGCAAAACAACTGTGTTTTTTGTCAATGAGTTTTGAAATAATGTGGATAATAACTCCATTCAGTCACTACAAAGCTATACAATAGATATGAGTAAAGCTAAAAACAAAATATGCACATAAATACAGGTGGCTCCCCACCAGTGCAGGATTTAATGTAGAGAGAAAGTGTTCAGATTGAACGATGAACAAGGTTGTTGATGTTTTTCTTCTTTATCCGGATCAACCGTTGATGAGCTGCAACAGAACACAGTAACAATATCAAGTCATTTTAATTTTGTGATTTTATATTAAAGATTTTCTTAAAAGATGGCAAAATACACTTTGTATCTCACAATGAGAAACCAAGCAGTTATCACTTTTAAAGTCTATACATGTGCTGTCTACAATTAAAGAAAAACAAAGTAATGAATTCAATTTGAGTTTGGAATGGAAACACGCATTTATAAATAATATAATGAATTATTTATATAATAAATAAATAATCATACCGTTTCTTCTTCGAATGCAATTTTTAAAACAGCTTCTCCGGGTTATGAAGTTGTTCTCGTTTCCCCCGCAACCACTGTAGGAAAACAACTGGCATCGTTTGGTCTCGGGGTTGTATGCAAACCTCTCCTCTTCACCGTGACATGTTCCACTGTCCACAGGACTGAAGCACAGCTCTGTAAATCACAGAAAATATCAATGTCTTAAATCGGGGCTGCAACTGATAATTATGTTAATTATCGATCAGTCCTTCTTTAACAATTAGTCTGGACCCAAACTGCTATTTATTGACATTTAAATGATATCATGTCATTATGTTTTTGGATCACTTGGATCCATTCCAGATCGAATATAGGGCCAGAAAGGGGGTGGAGGATACCATGATCCTAAAGCACCTGAAGACGAATGAACATCTTCTTCGATTTTAACTCCACATGGGTTCATATCCTCATCATATCCTCCTCCAGTCTGCTTTTGGAATAGATTTTGTCCAGGGTCTGAATGTCTTGACTTGACAGATTTGAAGAAGTGAGAGTTGTAATCGTGGCGTGCCCCGGGGCTGTGTACGCTGTCCTCTCTGATTTATTCTGTAGCTTTCTTCATGGTGAGAAAGACAGCTGTAGTCGAGTTGTAGGAAAGCTTGTTAGCAAGCGTGAGTGGTCTTTCCCACAAAGGAATGACCCTGCTTTTCAGAGGTCAACACTATGGACTAGGTCAAATATTTAACTCATTATTACTTTATTTGTTGGGGTCAACAGTGGTTAATTGGAACAATTGAGAAATTGATTCATTGTGACAATGGTGTAAATAAATAATGATAGTGTTAATATTATTGATATAATCATTAGTAACAAATAAGATGTTATTGATTGATCAGTAATCAATGAACTGCCAGCATTACACTGTAAAAGAGGACAGTGTTAAATTAAAATATTGCAACACCGTCTTAAAATACAGATCCAGTACAACATCAATGTTGTAAAACATAAAACGTCAGCACCTGGCGATGCAATGCAAGGAACAATGTTGTCCCACGAGTCATAACAGTGTTAGCTAGAAGCCCATTTGTTTTATTATTACCGTAAAACTTTGATTTATAGCCCGGGTTTTTATTTACTAAAATCACTGAATTGACCCTGACTTTATTTAGGACAGGTGTCCATAAGGGACGGGCCTTTAATTCCTCGCGCACAAAACTGAAATAGGCTACTATGAAACAGTTTATTTATTTCAAACAGAATATTACTTGTATAAAAATTATCCAATAATATCAAATACACGTCATTCATTTGATCTAGCTCCTACAGACGGCTTATGCGCTTTTATTTTGAAGGCAGCAACGTAAGGAAAACAACAACAGGGTGCAGGATGAGAGAAGTGTGGCAGAAGTTAGCAGACAAAGAGCGATGGACTTCACATGACAGGATTCACAACTCGGATTCATTTTTATGAAAAGCTGTTTTGATTCTTTTGATGGGTGGACCCTTCCAGACTGAAGAAATATATAAATAATCAAGGAAGGGACACATTCAGACTTAACGAGCGCTTCAAAGGTAACGAGAGTCCACATTTTTTTTTCTTTTTCATCTCTTGTACCATGCAGGTTACACCGGTAAATCTAGAAGACTTAGACTTTGGGGCTCGTTGTTTCCGTTAAATGAACTGAACTATTGAATTGTGGGAATCGCTTAAGGAAAATGCACCCTAGTAACAAAACATTACAATTGTGACTCTACAGATGTGATAATGTGTCGCACCAAACATTTTGTATCATGTCTCAAACAAGGAACATGGCACAAAAAAACACAATGGTTTTCTTAATTCTTGTCATCATTTCAGGGCGTTCAGTCTGTGGTGGACCTGGCACAAATCCACAAAATGCTTCACTTCAAAGCACAACCATTTAAAATTCATCCAAGCAAACACAAAACTGCACAAGTGAGAAAACCTCAAAAGCAAAATCATTCAAGATTAGTTCTGTAAAATAATATTTGTAACAGTAGTAGCAGTACAATATTTTTGGCCTACTGCCTGCATGTGAATGTTTTTAGAAGCCGTAACACCAGAGCTGCTTTATTTTAGGAGTAGTTAATGTTTCACTAGTTAGACAAGGACATTACAGCTGCTCCCACTGACACTAAAGTGCACTTCATAATATAGCCACAAGATGTCAGTCTTTGGTTTCAACAATGCAACATGTGCTTGGTAAAAGGACACCATACTCAAGATGTATGCTTATTCTATAATGCTCATTTTCAAGCTATTGTGACTTTGAAATTCAAATGCTCCATTTCAGTTCAGTAGTGAACAACAAATGTAACATGTGTATGTATTACTGGCATGATCATTACCAAATACCATCCACTAAATCTGTCTAATCTAGGATCTGAATAATGAATTGTTGAGTTTTCCTTGATGCCACCATTGTTTCTGAGAGACAGTTCTGTCACATGCTGGAGATGACATCGTAAAAATAGACTGATTAGGAGGCAGCACTGTTGAGGCTAACATCCTGAACCTCTCTATATTTTCTGACAAGAGTGAAGAAATGAATTCTTAGAATTATAACTCTTTGAATGAGATGAGGGAAGCAGGCCAGGGTCTCCCTGCGCCCTCCTGCACCTCCTGAACAAAAGAGCCTCTGGAACACGACAACAGTGATATATGCCCCCTCACTCCTAATATACCAAAAATTAGTAAGTGGGAATGTGTGACAAATGGGCTGCGGGGAGGAGACACTGAGGCACTCTGTTTCTGCCCTTTGCCTTGCACAACAGAAGCAATTTTGCAAGCTGTCTACCACCTATGCATCACTGCACCATGACATTTTATTTCATTCTAACACAGTAAAGGTATTGGCATAGACTTGTTTAATAAATGAACTGGATTTGCTCGCGTTGAGGTTTAAGTATAGTTCAGCATTTACCATCCTGGTTGCTACTCTGAGGACAGGATGATGATTTAATTATGCCTTATAACAGTTAATCTACATAAAAAAAAGAAAAAAAAAGTGTTTTTCTCAAAGAAAAAAAGATATTAGTAGGAATGTATTTTCCACACTGATAAACTGCAACACTGGGCCAATATCTGATATTGTTATTCAGGCTGAGAGGCAAAAGGCAGCCTCACATCATCACGCAGGACGGCTGGTACAGTCTGTGTTTTTATTGTCGAGCCAGTGCACCAAATACAGACTAGTAATGTACGCACCAACCGCGTGTGATCAGTGTGGCATCTCAGCCTCTAACTGATCTCAGAACTCACCAAGAACTGCAGTTCGGATGTGTCTTTCCATTATTATTATATGCAATCCCACTGTGTCTTTAGTTCTGTCCGAACACACTTCAGAGCCGTACTTTCTTACCTTTACTAGAGTCATTCAGCTGCACCTGAGGTTCCTTTATGGTCAGTTCCCCTGAGAAACAAACACGAATGTCAAGCGATCAGTCATTTCAAGGAATAGTTCAACATTTCAGGAAATATACTGGAAACAGGGTGAAAGACCGAGCTTGGTTCTCTCTAAAGTTCAAAAATCTTTATGCTAAGCTAGGCTAATTGCCTCCTGGCTCTATACACACAGTGGTGTCACTTTTATCCCTCTCAGGAGAAGAGGTGCAAAAAATATGTATTTCCCAAAATTTTTACTTTAAGGGTAAACTGAATTCAAACCTGTTTACACATGACTGAGTGATTTACTTAAACACACACACTTTTGATGTGATGGGTAATTCTTATGATGATGATGTCCTACCAGTCACTATGGTTGGTTGCACAACACTGGATTTTGTGTAGACTTCCGATGCCTTAGTGGGTTCTTCTATATAGACAAAAAAAAAGCCTATATTTAGAACATATCTCATTAAATCCCAGCGATCAATCATAATTTAAGTATATTAAATGTCATTAGTGTCAGACTAGAAAAGGTATTGGTCTGCAAACAGATACAATCCACTAATGAAACAGACAGAGTCATCTATCTGAAACTGTTATCCATAAAAACATTTTAAAATATAACACAAACTTTTCCAATTGATTTTTAATGCAGCGTGGCCTGTGAACAGAATTGGTCACAGTTGAGCGACTTACTCGTTATTTTCTTTGACAATTCCAATATCTAAATGACTTTTAAGTCGGGCCCACGTCTAGCATAATTGAGTGTGCTTTGGTCAGTTTAAAACGATTTAAATGCTAAATCAAGGTGGAGTGTGATTTCATGGTCAGCTAAAATTCATCCAAAAGTTAATTTTCTGAGGTAGAACTATTTTGATTATGTCACCACCCTGAAATTAGTTTTCATTTGTTGTGCAGCAACTGTGATCTGCTGTGCCTTGGCTGTCTGTGAACCCAGAAATATATAAATTACACCTGGCATACTGCTTTTAGGTAAAGGCCTGAAAAGTAATTATTTCTGTTTGGCCAAATTGAAAAGCTTACGATTGCAAGGTAAACATGGAATCAGTTCAGACATGTACAGCTTACTTGACCTCTTATAAGGCCTTAGAATAATGTTGTTTCCATTTTCTATCAAATGACAGCATATGTGGAGCATTCACAGCCGCTGCACACAACACCCACCCAGACTTAATATGTGGTTTTGAATAGAACCTAACAATGCTCCTGTCCGGACAGCTTGGGTGTTTGCCAGTCTTTACTGTAAAAGATCAAAAGTTCAACCTGGCCTACCTGGATTCTGACATTTCGCCTTGCATGCTGCCAAGGTCTTGAAATTGTTGGCATTCCCAAAGCAGCCGCCGTAAAAGAAAGGCTTGCACTGCTGACTGTTGCTGTCAAAGAAGTAGCGCTTCACCAACCCTCGACAGGGACCAGGAGCTTCGTCCAAATGACACGGGTTCTTGTCATCTAGGAAAAGGAGAATGGGAAAACTGTAAGAAACATCTCCATTACAGCGCTTAAGTACGCAGTCTGTTGCTAAATAAATGAATAGTCAATGTGTGAAATGTCTTTGTTCCTCTATACTCAAAGTGCACATCAGCTACATCTTGTACAATACAATATTTGTGACAGACAGAACTGCCAAATTTGCTTCTGCATTCCACACAGTCATCTTCACTTTGTTTGCATTGATCAATGTGACTTTTCAGTTTCTGTTATTTTTGCTCTGAACATAAAGCTCCAATGACTCTGAAATCGACTTTCCTTAAGAAGAAAAAAAATAAAAATAGAATCAAAAACACACGACTTCACTGCCTTGATTGAGTTTTCAGTTCCGCTGTGACAGCAATTGTGCTGGTTGGTAAATTACTTGTATGAAATGCATGAAATACCTTGCAACAAAGCCATGATAGTTTTTTGCTGATACCTGTATGTCTGATGCAAAGCCTTGAGTGGTGAATGACCCATTTGAAAGAATGCTCAGTTTAATGAAACAGCGAAGAAAATCCAAACAAGGGCAGACAAAGGTAGGGACACAATAAGAAAGATGCAGGGATGGAAGATGTAGCTACTCAAAGCCAGTAGTGGAGGAAGTATTCATATCCTTTGCTTAAGTAAAAGTAGTAATACCACACTGTCAAAACTCTCAAGTAAAAGCCTGTTCTATGTTTTGTGTGCAAAAATTAATTTGTTTAAAGCTGTCAGACAAATGTAGTGACGTAAAATGCACAATATTTCCCTCTGAAATGTAGTCGTGTATAAAGCGGCATGAAATGAAAAGACTCAAATAAAGCACAAATATCTCAAACTTGTGATTAAGTATAGTACTTTGTTACATTTCACCACAGCACAAAGCCTGTGTACAGTATGAGGTCCAGTGAATTAGCTATAGGCCATGATACACTTCATGATCACTGGCTGCTCTAGCCCACTTCCTGTGTCCCTTGCGGTACAGTGACATTTCCACTCCAGTCAGGTTTCATATTCACTCTGCAAGCTAAAAAGTCAACACTTCCAGCAGGAACTTCCTTATGTTCCCTTGTCTCCAGTGAACCACATCACCTCCTCTGCCATGTCTTCGGTCTCCGCTTTCTTTCTCTCATATCTCTTCTACCTCTTTCCTCAGCGCTCACTTTCCATGTTTCGCTTCTTACCACTCGTTGCATATATTATCACCCTCGGGTCTTGGAGTATTGGGATCAGGGCATAACAGCTCTACAGTTTGATGTTCATCTTCCATTGTGTAAGGTTGATGTAAGGTAGCTGTAATAGTACATTTTTGGTTCCTGTTTGTCTGCCTTTCCTTGATGGCAAAGCTTATTATTTGGCAATCCAACCTTTATGCTTTTGAAAGGTAAACGTTAAAGTTAGAAATTATTTGTTCTTCAAATCTGTCGTACAAACTGCATTAAGATTCTCTTTAATCCGAAAGCTGTAACTTTAAATGGTATCACCTTCTGCAGCGTGGAGCACTAGACGGAGAAAGACAGCAGAGTTGTTGTGAAAGGTTGTCAGGGACCCTGCTGTTTATCTGAATAAGCTGTCACAAAACCTAAAAGATTTACAAGATAGTGACAGGCTCCTGCTTGATTTGAATCTGAAACACAATCACCATCATGGTGTGAAATGCATCCCTTCCAGCGGACTGGCTCGGGTTCCAACAGACTTTACTGGCCTTGTCAACCAAGACGGGTGCAAACTGGCAAGGCGTGACTGGCTGATTTCTAAACAGCAACAGTAGGTGAAGTTGGTCCAACCATGGCAAGTGTACTGTATGGTCCACCACACAGAGGGATAATGATTTATTTATCAAAAAATATTGCAGTTTTAATTCCAGATAAGATTTAAATGTCTGTAATGTGAAGTCTGACAATGTAGTACAGGTGGGTTCTTTACGTGATTAAATAAATGATGCAGTGGTGAGGCATTTTACCCTATAAATGTGTTCTCCAAAGTTTGTAAACCTCTTAAACCTAACTGGCCCACCAGTGAGTGAGTCAGTACAAAGTCAATCTGTGAACCCAGACTTTGATCAACTAAACTTTATTATAGTGGAGATCCCAAAGTTTCCAAAGCAAAAACCCCACCAAACATGCCAAGGCTGTATTTTGGGAAGATGTGACTAAAATGATGCCCAGTCCATACAGAATACTCAGACTTTGATTGTTTCACTCAGCGTGAACATCATATGACAGAGGCAACTGATAAACAATATATAAAGATACGATCATAGTTTAATATCGTGATTTTTACAACCATAAATTTACTAATACATGGATTATCAGGTTCATATTTGTATTTAGTACCTGAATAGGTTTACATGGTTTAATTTTCACAAAACACTATATTTACATTTGCACATTGCTGCAGTACCTCTTTTCACCCTGTTTGTTGAACGCTCTTTTTTAGCTACTGAGTGAGGCATCTCACTTCTGATTGGTCTTTGTTGGTAGTTGCACATGTGCAGTCCCTAGGCAAGGACTACTAGCCAATCAGAAGCAGAGTACGGCGGGCCCTGACAAGCAAGGTAGTGGGATCCAAAACAAAGCCGGCAACTATAGCTAAAAACAGGCAAAACAGCCTGAACCATCTTCACAACCTAGACTGGAGCAAGAGTGGTAAGTTATTAATTAGTCTTGTCACTGTGTGCTGCAGCTCAGTGTGTTTCTCCACCAGTGCCTGGTTAGCCGCTAGGTTAGCATTATGATGCGTGTTACAAAGTGACGAAGATAGTTTACGGAAGTAAAGGCTGGACTACAAACAAGCTGTTTTCAGGCAGTTCAGAGCAGTGTTTTCTATGGGAGATGGGAACTCCCTCTGGGCTGGACTTTGGGCTTTTTCACTTTGCAAACCTATAACATCCACAAAAAGATATATAACACAATAAAGGAAAAGCCGAAATGCATAATATGACCTTTTTAAGTAGTTAAAATATTAATAATTTGTAAAACATAGCAATTTGAGAGTACTGCCAGATTGTAGATTTTTCACATTCTGCTCTTTATTGATCTTCATAACAAATGGTCATCTAATGCAGTAATGCATTTGAGCCCAGAGGGAGTTGGATTATGGACTCTTAAGTGATACAAACAATTTAAGTAGCTAAAATATATCACTGAAGTGGGGGTAGGACAAGAAAAGTTATTCCAACTCCTTCCTACCCCCTTTGAACATGACTGTTGTTTGTTTTTATTTTGTTATTTGTTGTTGTCTTTTAACATGTTCAATAAAGATTTAAATTTCTGTCTACTACACTATTACCTTAACATTAAACCGGTTTAACTCCACAGATAATTTTTAAGATAATTTTTTTAACGTAGACGTCTGTAGCCTAAAGGTGGATTTGTTTTTACATCAGCTGATTTGTGGTTTTATTAACTGACTAGCCAATTTAACAAAACAACCAATGTCAGAGGAACAGTTTTCTTGATGAGAATTAGATAACATCAATACCTATATCTCAGTGGATGATGCAGTCAACTTGGGTCTGCATTACATCCTGCAACACCTCAACTCTCCAGGGACATATGCACAGATCCGGTTCGCGGACATCAGATTGGCGTTCAACACCATCATCTCGGACAGCCTCAGCATCAAACTCACCCAGCTCACTGTGCCAGCCTCCACCTGTCAGTGGATCACAAACTTCCTGACTGACAGGAGTCAGCAGGTGAGACTAGGGAACATCACATCCAGCACTTGGACTATCAGCACTTGTTCTGTTCAGAGTTCTCTCCCTCAGCTGGCTCTCTGGTGCGGTCAGAAAAACCTGGAGCTTAACACGCTCAAAACTGGAGATGATCGTGGACTTCAGGAGGAGCCCCCCCACTCTGCCCCCCATCACCATACTCAACAAGCCTGTGTCTGCTGTGGAATCCTTTAGTGTTTCTGGGATCCACTATATCCCAGGAACTGAAGTGGGAGCCCAACACGGACACCATCATCAAGAAGGCCCAGCAGAGGATGTACTTCCTGCGCCAGCTCAGGAAGCTCAACCTGCCTAAGGAGCTGCTGATTCACTTCTACACAGCCATCATCCACTCTGTCCTCTGCACGTCCATCACTGTCTGGTTTGGATCTGCCACCAAAAAGGACAGGAGCAGACTACAGCGGACAGTCAGGACTGCAGAAAAGATCATCGGTGAAAACCTGCCCTCCATTCAGGACTTATACATTTCCAGAGAAGATCCATCTCACCCTGGACACAACCTGTTCCAGCTTCTCCCCTCTGGTAGGCGCTACAGAGCTCTGTACGCCAAAACCAACAGACTCAGGAATAGTTTCTTCCCACAAGCCATCACTCTGATGAACAGCTGACTCTGATGAACAGTGTCAGGAACAATTTCTGTGCAATAACCCAGAAACTCTGCCTCTAATCAGCCACCTGTTTACTGGCTAACACTTCAAATTTATTCACCATTCTCTATTTCAGAGCTGTTCATACTGTTTATATTGTATATACTGTACACCAAATCCACCTACCTCATGTACATAACACCACACATAATACTTATTTATTCCAGCGTTCTCTGCACTCATCACACTGTGTACATGTATAATTGTATGAGTACCTGTATACCGCATCCACCTCCGACATGTACTGTACATAATAATAACAATAATGGTCATAATAATTTTTCTCCTGCATCCTTATTGCACTATTTTCTCAATTTGTCTGTTTTCGTTCATAGTGTGTATAGATGTGTTCTCTCTGTTATCTGTTATGTTTTTAAAAACACTCTACTGAAGGGTGACCACGATTAGAAGACACTCATTGCAACATCTAAATACATTTTATGAGGTGACTTTGACTTAGAAGAATGGGCAAAGAGACATGCCAAAGGGTAGCCTAGCACTCTCTTTAGATCAACGCAGTGATGAATAATTCACAAACACAATTCTCTATCAAAGCTGTGAAGGTGGAAGAGGTGAGTTGTGTTTTGAAGAGAATTATCGGTCAGCTCTTTTTTCAAGCGCTGAGCGTGAATCATACGGTCAGTGGTTCTGGAGAAGTTTTGGCCGCTCTACAGAGAGAACCTCAGTATTTCAGCAAAACAGACATCAACATTTAAGATGGGCTTGAATGATTGTGGGGTGGAGGGGGGCGCATATTTTCAAAAACACATTTTCATGTTTGCTTTCATTCTTTGGCCCCTTTGAGGGTCATATCCAGAAAGATGAGAAAGATGAGATTTTAGAACTATGAGTCTGTTGAAAACTAACAATGTTTAGACTAGACTTCGTATCACCGCCACCTCCCCCACCTCCACCCATACCCCCTTTCCTCTTCACTTGCTCAATTGATTTCTCACTGCTTTTCTTCCTTCGGTTTTTTGAAAGGCTTTTGTTGTTCTGCCTCTAAAAGTGCTGACACCATCATGGCCAGGCCTCCCGTGAGGGCGACTGATCACTAATGGGATAGAAATTTAATCAAAATGAAAACGCTCAGGTGCAAAAATAACAGCTGCCACTGGATGGAGACAGACCTAATTTAGTCACATAGAAAGACACTGACCTCGGCAGCAATATCAGCCCATCCATATTCCAGAAAGGACTATTATATTTCTGATTACTTTGTTATGATATTATTGATGGCATATTGTGAAGTGCTACATAAACCTGGTGGGACCGATGCACCAATGTAGCAGGTTAAAGGTCAATGTTTGCAGGCTGAACTCTTAAGGATAGAAATATAAGGGTGTTTTATTCAAAAAAAAAAAAAAGCTTCTTTTATTAAAATTAACAGCCCCAAACCACAAAAATTGTCAGTTTTCTATACATTAAACAATGATAAACAGGAAATCTATCAATTAACTTGAATCGATTCACCTCTTCAAAGTATGCTTTAATTTTTCCATTCTAGGTTTCCTTAACAATCTACCCAGTTCTGCCTCCTCCAGCAACATCATATTGTTTGTGCTGTTCACATGTCTTTCCCTTTTCCTTTGCTTACTTTCTTTTTTAACAATGTCTGTTCTCACAGACTGAGTGGAAGCCCGGAGCTAAAGACAAAAAAAAGTGTGGCAGACACAGAGAAAACACTGTGTCTCTGACCTCTTCAAGCAGAGCTGTAAAAGGGACAGCAGACCAAAGAAAGAGTTTGGGACACAATGGTTATGACTCACTGGGGTTTCAGTGAGACGTCAGGGCTGGAGAGAAAAGGCTAGGCTCAGAGATAAAAAGAAAAAAAGTATCCCAGACAGTAAGCCAGAATGTTCCTCACATTGGTTTGTGACCTTTGCAAGAGCATTCTTGTTAAGCTGTCCGTGGCTGTGTCATCACGTGTAAGAAACATGAGAAAATATGAGGGTATAACTAACTGACGGAATAATTCAAATAACTGTCACCTAGCAGTGTTTGAAGTGTGTACTGTTTGTTGGGAAATAAAATGTTACTGATATATCATATCAGCCCTGCTGCAAAGGATGTTCACCCCTGAGATCTTCTTTCTTGCTTTAGAAGTGTTATGACATTTTCAAATGTCTGTACTGTAGCTGTTAAATTAGATCCTTCTTGGGAAAGTCTAGCATCACCTTCTTGTTAGTGTGACTGAAGAATGTAATGCATGGATTTACTGTATATAAACATTCAACACATGTGACCAGTGCTAAAAACAATGTTAAAATTTAAGGAGCATACAAAATGTATTCATGGGTAGTGTTGATCAGTGAACGTTATAAGAGACTGTTAATTTAATTTTAAGTCAATCTACCAATATGTAAGACTTAATAAGCCAGAGAAGATCAGTGTGACATTAATTTTACTGCAATGGAGCTCGAGGTTACCAAATGTTCTCATTTATGACTTGTTGGCAGCAGTCATTCTCATGTCTGCTTGTCAAATACAGCGTTCTGTGTTCTAAATCCATGATAATGGAATTTATAATGAAAAAGCCTTTGTGAGCTTCCTCACGCTTCTGTGCTTTGGGCCCATAAAGCATGCGCCAGAGATGCTCACAAGTCTTTGAGCTAGAGTCCAAGTCAAGTCTCATGTCTCTCGTGGTTATTACGAATGTTGTATCACCTGCTGTGTTCAATCCAGGCTGCTTATAAAAATGCATAGCTATAAAGGAATACTGTAACCTGTTTTTCATTTACAGAGCACAACCATGTAATGTGAAATGCAATTACTGACGGCTTATTAAATACTGTAAGTCAACGCACCCCCCAGACTCTTAAACCCAGTGTAACGTTAACTAAATAAAACATTGCATAATCAACCATAAACCTGTAACCGGTTTTTAATTTACAGAGCACAACCATGCAGCCTAATGTACAATGCGTCTACAATTATTGACAGCTTATAAACTACTGTAAGTCAACAAACCCTGTTGACTCTCAAACCCAGTGTAAAGTTAACTAAATAAAACTGTAATGTGCAATGCAATCAATGACAGCTTAAACTACTGTAAGTCAACACATCCACCTCTCTCAAACCAGTATAACGTTATAACTAAATAAAACTGCAAGGTTACATTATCAACAATAAAGCTGTAACCTCTTTCTAGCCAGCGGCAATAATTAACGTCCTTCTCCAGCCGAGCCAGTTGAATGCATGCGCGCCAAAGACTTCTGCTGGTCGAGCGGGATTTCTTCCTGTTGGCTCCCCACTCACATGAATGGGATTAAATTGTCTCAATTCTGGGATGTTTCCTGTTTTATTTTGAAATTGTTCCTTTCTTGATTGCCCTAATGGTGGCCTAATCCATTTGCCCGTGCCCTTTTTCTCCACCCCAATGTTTATCTGATGCCCCCGGGGGCAGCACGTGATCGTCAAAACCGCTGACTTACTGTTGCCTTATAGGTTGTTTTTTTAAGTCCAAAAATCAGGGGATTTGTTGCTCCGAGTATCGGCAGGCGCCATCTTGATTATTGCGCAATGCCTGGGAGCTGTGCCTGCCTTCTCTTGCCTTTTATCAGAGCAGGGAAAGTGCCACTTTCGAACACCCAGTCTTTTTTGCCATTTGCTGGCCTACATAGGAGCTACATAGACATGCCTCCAGTCTCAAGCTAAAGGCCTGTAAAGCATGGGTGTGCTTTTGGTGACAGGAATGTTGATGAATATTTACTGTTTTTATCAATATTTCAATGTTATGTTATTTGGAACGTGGTTATATGGACATAAATAGTGTTTAAACGATAACTCCCAATAAAAGTCAACATTTAAACAGTGAATACTGCCAAAATATGGACAGTCGCCTGGTATATTTTGAAAATATTGTATGATAACTGTTGAATTTTAGTTTATTTTCATCAAATTTACAGTTACAATTGCATTCTAGGTGTATTAAAATATATTCAGTTGCATTATAATCTATCTTATTATGGTTTTGCTAGTTTATTGAATTAATATAATATATATATATATATATATATATTTATTACCAGGAGGAGGATGAAAATATCCTAATTTTTCTTTGTTGCATCTCCATTTACTCTGTAATGGTAAAATAAATATACAACAACAACAACAAATAATAAATTTACAACGGATTTATATTCCTTTCAACAGGTTGGTCTTACTATAGTTTGTCCCCAGTTTATACGGTGCATGCTGTACATTCCCTGTGTTTCCTTGTGTTCCACGGTGTCTCTAGGATTTGCTACATGTTGGATTTTCACTCCTTGTGTTTTTGGATTAATTTTTGCCACTTTGGATTTGTTTGGGCTTTTTTCTACGCTGAATCAAAAGGCTCTTCTACAATTTTCAATTGTTACTGGACAGAATGGAGTGATTCTGGTAATAGATTATTGGTGTAATTTTGGGGTGTTTGCGACATTAAAATGTATTCACCGTTGCATCATAGTTGCTTCGAAGTTGCCTTATGCGATGCGGCCACTTGGCCAAAATCGCTTCATAGCCCGGCGCCGTTCCTGGGAACTCTGTCTAACAACTACAATGCGGATTTTTTTATTGTGAGCAGCTTGTCTGCTGTATTTCCTTGTGCATTCCCTGTGGAGTTTTCTTGTCAACAAACAAAATTTACATTTACATTTAGAGCACCTTACCAAAACACACTGTATGTATCCTTTAAGTCTAATGACGTTGTTCTTCATAAAACATTTGCATATTTTAAATCCTGCACTGTATACATGTTTACTTGCTGGAAGTCTTCTTCGTCTCGTCTTTTGCAAGCTCACTGTGTTTCTCTGTGTACTGCTGCCGACTGGCAGGAATGTGTAATACATTGCCTGCATACTCGTGCATGTACTCGTGTTTCCTTTTCATTCAGTCACTTTTTTTGTGACTGAATGAAAAGGAAACACTACACTAAAAACTGCTATGGCATTGCAACACAGTTTATTTCTTTCTATCCTAGTTTGAACCCTGGAGCCGTTACCCCCTTGGTGTGGTTCGTTTGGGTTGGTGTGAATGGCGGACTCGAATTCTGTGTCAACAATGCAAACTACATCAAAGTACTGTACTATGTAAGTACTTAAAGGGGTTTGTTGTCTTTTTACCTGCCAACTGTATAACCAATACTCAAAACAAATTTCCACCACATGGCTTTTAGACCGTTTGAGTTTTGCCTTTGTGACCCTTGCATTAGTTCTATTCAGGAAATGGACCTTTAGGTGTGAAGTCGCCAGAAAGGAAGTAGATTCCATTTAGATAAAAGCAACCACAAGTAGCTGTTATGCTGTGCTGTAACATGGCACTTTTTGTTCAACCAAGAACCAATAAAAATTGTAAAACTGTCCTTCAAATGCCACTGAACAAATTTGAAAAGTTTTATAGCTGTGTTTAATGTAATGCCATTTCCTTTATGATCAATCAGCAGCAAGTTTCTTTCTCACGAGTGAGACTATACACTCAGTCCTGCTTTAAAATACACTGTTCTGACTTGTCACCTTCACATTTCTGTCCAAGCAATTTTATATAATGTCACCTTCGGATCAGCCGGAAACTTCACACCCCCAGATTTTTCTTTACAGTGCAGATTGGTTTGTGTGGCGAATGGCAAAGGGACATAAAATGGAAGCATCTACTGCATATGGCAACGCCTGCCGTATGCAAATTAATTCAAGATCCTCTTGTCTGACTGCATAATACATCCCATGACATGCAACAAGAAGGTGAAGGTTATTCTTTGCCAGTGGGAGAAAGCACTCTGCCACGCCACCGAATAACATGCCATCTAAATACTTTGATTGATGCATTATTGCTATGCATGCAAGGGCATATTTCATGTTGATCAGACAAGCTTAGTATTAAAGATGTATTGTTTTCCGGCTGCAGATGACAGATACCATACTGTCTGCAGCTGTTATGTCAGAGAGAAAGGCGTTCTGCCATTCTCCAGTTACCTTTTGTGGATGTAGTGTTTTTCACACGCATACCTCACCTGAAGTGCTTTTGAACCAAACCAGAGCAGAACAACAAGTCTTACTGTGGATAAATTCCCAGTGGTGAAAGGTCCAATTGTTAAAGCTTTGATTGCTTTTCAGTAGCAACACTTATTTGATACATTACTAACATCCCACTTAACAAAAGCAGGTATCACCATGCTCTTACCAACAATCGATTAGATGTAGCAAAGATCAATGAACACGTTCTCTCGCTGTAACTTTTAGTCCATCTTTTAGTCGTATTCACACACAGTGAGCTTTAACCTCATCCTCAAGTGCTATTGCATTGTTTTAAAAGATCACATTTCAATGTGTGTAATCCAGCATTCAGCTTTGTTTGTATCCATTTATCTCAGTCACGCATCACCACAGAAAAACAGCTGCCACATGCCATGCTTCAAGTCAGCTGTGGCATTCAGCTTTGTTCTGCATGAAGGTGACAAGAACTATATGATGCCATGATGATGGTCAAGTAAATTTTTCCATTTGACAAGGAAAAAAATGAAAGTTAAAAAAAGAAACATGGCTGTGTGTTCATCTATCTGCCTCGTTTACACTCTACTGACAATTAGTGCAAAGTATCTGCTGCAGAAAAGGCAGTTGTCTTTGATTACCTCACATAACTCACATCAGCTCTTTATGATGCAATGTAATACATTTTACTAACTTAATTGTAACTGGTCGACGCATCTTCCGATTGCAATCCAATTTACGTGCAGCAGGCTTATCACCCACAATGCTTTAGGGTGGTGTGTTTAATTAAAAATAAACATAAAAGTCCGTGTTATAAATATCTGGATGTTTTCATCTGCATTTTCAGCTCAGCACATACCTAGGAAAACTGCCATACTGAAGATATTCTCCCCACCCAACGGGAATCCAGTGGGGAAAGTATTTTTAGCTACGTTTTTCATTTCACTCTAATTGAACTAAAACACACACACAGTAAAATCAGGATTTTAATGCACATTCAAGTGTGAAGTTGAAGGCACACCCCTTCCTACATAGAGGCAGCACAAACATACTGACAAACACATACAGTACATGCAAACAAATAACATATGCAACCATGGATGCATTATGTTAATTATGTGTACTGCATGTTTTTGATACTCCCTCCTCCCTGTGTAATATTGCTATATTCACTTTTATCTAATCTAACTGCATAATAAAACATTTTATTGCCTGTAATTAAGGCATTCTAAGGGATCACCTTAGATTTAATATTTTCAGAACAGTGCTTTCTGCAGGTGCATTTAAAGAATTTTTTTGTACTAAGCAATTGATCCTTAGCTAAACCCCTTCTCACAATAGCAAATGTAAATATGTACAACTTTGGAGTCTTCAGAACACGTTGAAGCGTTGTGGTTGCAGAGCAATACTTGGTACTGTATGACTCGACCGATATTGGATTTTTGAATTACTAATGGTGACGCTGTTTCGAAATATACTGTACATAACATCTGCAGTAAGCTAATATCGGCCAACATATCAGCTTGGAGCATTTATCGGTCTAGCTGTACCACTTGTCACCCAAAGAGGACTGGATTAAACAGTGTGTTTGTCTGTTTTGAGTAAAATTTCAACTGTCAAATCTGAAAACTTTATTAAGGCACACTCCACAGTTGAACACTACAATACAAAGTTTGTACAGTAGTTAGGAGAGGTGAGGCTTAGCGAATAGTTAATTTACAGTGAGAGATTATATTATTTGACTAGGCAGATGGCTGTTGATGGACGCAAACAGGTAGCGGAGGACTTCAGGGTAGGAACTTTTCTGCCTTTAACCACGAGGTCACCCTTTCTCTCAGGCTCATAAAAGCGTTTGGATGAGATATTATCACTGTCAGTTAAAAATATTTAAAATCCATTTTCAGATCGAGACGTGAATTGGGAAATCAGATACTTTGAAAACTCTGCTATTTGTGATTATCAGTTAATTCAATTTAAATGTATCAACTTTAGTATGTGTAACCTATAAATAATACAATACTGGACGCCTTTCTTAAATGTGTTTTCATTAACCAAATGCCTTCAGGAAAACTGTTCGGGAATTAATGTGCTGGCAATGTTCCATTTCAGCCGCATACCAACAAAATGACTTTGTAATAGGATTTTATGCCCAAGGTGGCAATAAAGTCTAATGAGGAACATCAGTCCTTGAAAACAAAACTGATCATTTGCTAACAACAGCATAACAATGCAGAGCAATAAACCAGCCTTGTCCAGTGTACTGAGATGAAAAAGAATCCTTTTGTATCCTTTTAAAGCAATGATGTTGGGTCTGTGTCTGTGTCACCGTTAACCTCAAGTGGAGATCAAGGTGAATCTTTGGAAACACGTCAAAAGTAAGTAAGTGTCACCCAAAGGGCCAGACTCACCTGAGACGACACACGTTTCCTCACAAGCTTCCAAGGTCTCAAAATTGTTGGCGTTTCCCCCACAGCCTCCGTATTCAAACAGCTCACAGCGTCCTGTGTCGATGTTGAAGAAGAACCGGTCCTTAATGGCCTTGCAAGGCCCTGGCTCGTCCTTCAGGGCGCACAACTCACTGAAGATGAAGAGCTCAGGCTGTGCTCCATGTGCTGTAGTGGGCGAGAAAGACAACTTTTATTACTCTGCATCTTGTGGTACTCTGTGAAATGGAATTTTGTATATGTGTGTGTGTGAGGGAAGAAATTAGGTCACAGCTTCAAACTCTAACCTCAGGCTTTGAGATAAGGTAAAGTTGTTGCCAGTATAATTTCCAAAATACTTCAGTGTATGGTTTGACAGCTTATTTGTTTTTAGATGCTCTGTTGCAGAGGGAGACTGTGAAGCATTTTTTAACGGCAAAGCATGGTGAACTGTGTGACCTGAGTGACCATTCAGACTGAATAATTAATGTGCAAAATTGTCAGGAAAGTCAGGAAAGCCAGTCATACTATTTTTTAATACACCTACAGCTGGTTTTTTTTTTTCATACTTGCACTCAGAAAAGGGAACCATCGGGGAGCACCTAAATCCCCCAACAGCATAAAAGCAGATCCGGGCTGGTGGCAGCTGGCAGGAGAAGAATGAGTGAAAGCGACGGAAATTTCACAGAATGCAGCACACAGCAACAGCTTGCACTGCAGCAGATAAAGCGGTATATTACACAAATTGAGAGATTGGATGATCAGAGTATGTTTTAAATCCTTGTGGAGAGCAATGTTTGATCAATGGATGTGTAGTTATGACTTCTGGACAAAGACAGCACTGGCATTATTCATAATTGTCAAGATCAGATACATTGAATTGCTCTGCATATACGCACTTCTTTCCTGTCATTATCATTCTCAAAAGCTGGCTTTGTCAGATCCAGGAAAGAGTTGACTTGAAACCCGTTGAGCTCTACTAACCACTGTTGCGAATGTTAAATCACTATCTGACTGTGCTGCTGGGAAATGGCATTCTCTGCCCTCATCCCTGCTGTTTTTAGGTCAGCTCTCTGCTACGCCCGCCTGTAGCAGTGCAGTTACTTCAAAACCCACCGAGAAGAGAGGGATCTCTGTCCAAAGGGAGTCACAGATGGTTTGGGTGACAGTGTTTAAAAATGTATTTCTGCGCTACACGATAATATTCAATAACCTTGATGTTACGTGATCTCCCAATGAATATTTTTTAAGTTCTACTTTCACTTATTTTTTAACAATATCAGACGTATAGGAGACGAAAGGGACAGGTTGAAAATGCAGCTAAGGACATGAACGGTGAATGTGAGCACGATCAAGATTTTAGCCATGCTAGCGGTTTGGCTCTGCCCTGTAATGTTGATCTGTCGGTCAACTGGTACACCACTTTCGTTCAGACTGAAATATCTCAACAAATATATAGATTACCAAAGGGCTGACCCCCAGTTGTCGAAGATTCGATGCTTCGATATGTGTGGAGCCTGATTCGACTGTCAATCTCACAAGCGAAGCTTCGCAGTGAAACAATCATGCCATTTTCAACGTCTGATTTTACATAGAACTACCAGTTTTCTCCCAGTAATTTAATATACAGGTTATTACAATATACATTTCATGATTTCAACATTTAATGCTGAAAATAAACATGTAAAAAGAATAAAATTTCCAATAAATGTCCGTAAATAAATCCAAAATTGTAACCCTAACCCTGGGCGTAGCGTGTGTGTGGTGGCGGAAGAGGAACACTTGCTGAAGAGACTGAGACCCTCACTGGTGTTGTGCCGAGTTGTCCGCACCTCGCGGGACTTTCGGATAATTTATCACCGTTGATGAACCGCACAAAGAATATTTTATCATTTTTAAATAGCCGGCTACTTGAAATAGGCAGCACGGCATGCACGCAAAACTCACACAAGAACGATGAATGACAGGCGAGAGAGAGAGAGAGAGAGAGAGAAAAGGATCAACAATAAGCCTCAGTTTAGCTCGAAATTTACAGCGCAAGTTGAATGAATAGAGACTGCAGCTCTGCGGTTGTAAACCCCCCCCCCCTCCGCTCACAATAGGCGTGCACAAAAACACACATGACTCGACAATCAGTCGACTACAGGCAGGACTTGACGATTCTGATTCGACTATATAAATCCTTAGTCAGGGACAGCCCTACATTACCATTATATTTTTGTGCAGATATTTATGTTCCCCAGAGGAAGAAGCCTACGGACTTTGGCGATCCCCTGACAATTCCTCTAGCGTCGGCTGCTGGTCAAACCTCTCTCGTATCCAGTGAAAAATCTCAACAGCTACTGAATTAATTTACACAGAATTCATGGTTCCAAACAATGAATACTACTGAATATGGTGATTTTTTGGGGTTCTGAGAAAATACATTCCCACGAGCCCCTGCTGTACTTGCATATCTGTATTACAATGTATTTGATCACGGACATATACTGTTATATCTGCAATAAGGTAATATTGGCAGATTTATCTGTCTAGCTCTAGCACTTTGTGTTTAGTGCTAATTAGCACATGTTAGCATGCCAAAATGCTAAAATAAGATGGTGAACATGGTAAAAATAAGTAAGAATTGTCATTGTTAGCATGTTAGAAATCCAGACATTAGCATTTAGATCAGCTTCGCAGAGTTGGTTGCATGGCTGTTTATGGAATTAACTTTTGTTAAACACTAAACTGAAACATAAGTTTGTTTTTTATCATTTAGCTCATAGGTAGCTTAATCATCATCCAATTCTAGTTCTTGTTCTGGCTTGACTGGGAAGCTTGGAAAACAAACATTAAATTCTCTTTCCACTAAGGTACAAAGTTCTATGAAAGCACGTCCTCTAATGGGAACCACCCTGCCCAGTCCTATCAGCACAGCAGTCAACAAACAGTCCTTCTGCCAAGCGAGGTAATGAGGGCAGCAGCTCACCTCTGCTCCTTGCCCTCCTCCTTCACCCGTCCAATTCTAAATGATAACCAGGGATTGGGGACACCAATCAAATACTTCCAATCTTTTTCCTTCCACCCAACCTGTGGTATTGTAATTGCATGTGGGAGTTGGGGTAAGGGCAGTGGGGCTTTCCTGCAGAGACTTGTGATATTTTTTTATTTACGTTCTTCTTGTTGCATCTGATAAGCAATAGAAGATTGGGTCATATAGCAGGGGAGAAATTACTCTGTCTAGTACCCAACCCCATTGGCTCTGTAAACACATCTCGTTGCTGAACCTCGCTGAACAAACTTTACACAGCAATATTGACAAGTTGAGATTGTTTGCTCTCTTCTTTGTCATTGGATGCCCCAAGTTACCATGGCTGCAACAGAATCATTCCTTTTTTGGGGTGGGGGGTTACTGACGTGGTTCATACTGGTCTTACGTAAGAGCGTTCAATAAGCCAGAAAACTTTCTGCTCCTTTTGTCTGAGGCAGACCAAATGTGTACAATGTGTTCTTGAGTCCAATATCCAGACAGAGGCATTGTTAGACTGTCCAAAATCAACACAACCTGAGAAAAAATTAAGAGCCAAATGAAAACATTTTCTCTGCAAGGAAACCAGAAATGGTCTTTAAGGAACACAGTAAATCTTAAAGAATTTTATATGGACATACAGAAGGCCCACAAATACTTTACTCTCAGTGAATATATAAATTCAAATAGAGCCACTGCATGAACCACAGTAGAAAACATAGGTGCCGATTCCGTGGGTGATCTGGAGTTAGAGTACCCATGGGCAATTGTGTCTCAGTAGCACTCAGCAGCAATTTTGTTACTGTATGACAGTGACATGAATGAAAGTGGGTCATTTTGAGTCACCCTGGAAACCAACAGGGAATGCATATTAATAAAGAATAGTGCACAATAGCATTCAAACTAAGGCACATTATGTCCATTAATGACCAGACCTTTAGAAAATTCTGTTAAAATTATTAATAAATGTAAAATGGACACGGCGCAGCAGTAAAGACTTGTAGTGATTATTCACCAGCGCCAGGCGACACCTGTAGTGAGTGAGCCTACAATGGTAGCTGTATTAGAGTGAATGAATCAAATGTGCTTAGTGTTTGATTGCATTACTTTGTTGCTTGTTTGAATAGCTTCAAACGTACCAATCTGAGCATGTGTGTAAGTGGGGTTTTTGTGCATATTTTATTTGGCATTGATTTTACTTGGTGGTTGAATGGTTATTCATTGTTATATGTGATGATTTGGTAGTTTTGGCTACATTTACCCCAGTGGCAAAAAGAACCAGTGAATCTTTATTTGGAATTAGGGATTTATTTGTAATGTCCCCTGTTTCCGTGTTAATGCAGACTCAAAAGTTACTCTGTCTTCACCTTTTGACGGATAAATTCAGTATAACGAGTATAACACAGTACAGCTAGCATGAATCAAACTCAACACTTCCTCTAGAATTTTCACAGTAAAAGCCTTACAGCATTTAGAAATAGGCTTTTAATGTAGAGAAGTCTGCAATGAACTATGAAAACATTATTTCTGTGAAAAGAGAGTAACTAAGAGCAGCAGAGGTGGTGAGCATAACATGACTGATTTAACATGTGAGCTGTTGTAATGGGTATTTCAGTGTTTTTTTTTTACTCTGCCTTTATGAGCGATCAACCTTTCTTTGTTTGTGCTGGCCACACCCCGGCCATTATTTGAGTCTTTTTCATTCACTTTATAACACAGATAGCTACTCAGCAGAACTAGTCACAATGACATTGGTTAAAAGATGACTTAACCACATGTTACCTGCCACCTGTTTCCATGAGAAACGCCTAACATTCCCAAAATAAAATCAGTAATAACTCAGCCATTTGGCCTAGATGTATAATTCTGGTCTCCTTTGAAAGGTTAGAAGCTAAGGAATATCAATCCATTGCACATTAACATATTTATTTTACCATTACAGACTACATGGAAATGCAATGCAGAAAAAATGATATTTTCATCCTCGCCTGGTAAAAAAAAGCTACATTTTAATGCAATAAACCATCAAAACCATCATAAGGAAGATTATAACGCACCTGAATATCTTCTAATGTAATTTTGATGAAAAGAAACTGATATACAACAGTTATTACACTTTTATTTTAAATATACCAGTTGTGGCCATATTTACATTTTATATGTTCACTTTTATTGGTAGTTCTTTATAACATTATTTCTCTCCATACACCCTTGTTCCTAATAACAACATTGAAATATTGATAAAAACAGTCAATATTCCTGTGACCTAAAGCACTCCCATGCTATACAGGCCACAAGTTGAGAACAGAACATCCTACAGGGCTCTTTCTCTTCGTTTTGAAGAGACGAATCGTTGGATATCCTGCATGTCTGTTTAGCTCCTACGGGTCGCCATCAGAGGCCGATAAAGGCCGCCTCCGCCCAAGCAAACTCTTCTTCTGTCTCTCATTCTGATGACAGAAACGAAACTTATCAGCTCACTTATCAGCTCACCGACCTCGAGGACGGTCTTTATTGACACAAACAACGCTGTTTTTGGACTGAAAATGGCTAAAACAGCGCTTTAAAAAATGAATAATTGTATAAATTTTGTACATATATTTTGCGTAATTATAATTTGCAGGCTAGAAGTTCATCTTTTAAGTAAATTGTGTAAAAAAGCTGATTTGCACAGCCCTTGCAAGAGCTCTGAATACAAAAAACCTTTCTGAGCAATCCACGAATACCTCAAAAGCTCCAGATCTGTCCTCAGGAATTCTCTATGTTATTCAACAGAAGGTAAATAAATATAGCCCCTATACAATGCATTAGCAAAACCCTTGGAAGACAACCAACAAATCAGCCAGCTCCTTGAAAAATAGACTATGCTGAACAAATGCATCAAATTTCCATTGGCAGGTAGTCTCCTTAGAACTGCTGAAAGGCTCAGCTTGGCCAAGATTTGCACACACACTCACACATTTGGATAATGATCTGAGTTGCTCAATGTGTGCACAGTGCCAGACACCTCTGTAATTCGAGAGATTGAGTCAGTTTGAGGCTCAGTCCCTGCTTGTTTAGTATACAGGAAGGATTATCCTGTATATCCATTTCTAGGTCTTGTAGCAAAGGGGGCACAAGCACTAAATGCACAGCAGCCATGGACCAGCAAACAACAAAAAACAGCCAATTACTGATGACACTAAAAAAGACAAAACACAAAAGAGCACACACTGTTATCGGGATGACAGCAAAGTATGATGCACTCATAAAACAGCTGGAGAAAAAGAGGCAGATGTTGACAGAAACACAGAGCACACACTGTTATCGGGATGACAGCAAAGTATGATGCACTCATAAAACAGCTGGAGAAAAAGAGGCAGATGTTGACAGAAACACAGAAAAAGAAGAGAGCAATGACAGTCTTGACAGCTCCCAGTGGTTTTGTCATCTGCAGCCTGAACTAAATGACTTCACACTCCGTGAGAGTAAGAAAATTCTTGCTGTGTAATTGAGAAAGAAACTTACTAAAAAAAACAACGGAAAAGGCATATGCATGAAAAAATTGCAGACTAAGTTGAATAGGTGTAAAAATAAATAAATAAATTAAAAAACCTTGTTCAGAGCTTCAGAGACCTTTGTACAAATAGAAAATAAAATAAAAAATAATCATAACAGAAGTGGGGTATGAAGAAAGCAGTGCATTGTCTTGGTGCGGATCACGGACTGTCTCTCGGACATATCTGCATGGATGAAGGCTCGCCACCTTCAACTAAACCTCTCTTAAGACTGAACTCTTGGTCAATCCAGCCAAGCAATCTATCCACCATAACATCAAGCTACAAATCGACTCCTCAACCATCACTCCAACCAGGGTGGTGAGAAACTTGGGTGATTGATGACCAGCTGTCCTTTTCAGACCATGTTGCTGCTGTCTCTTGGTCGTGCCGCTTTGCTCTATACAACATCAGAAAAATCAGGCCCTACCTCACTCAGTACGCCACCCAGCTTCTGGTACAGGCCATGGTTACCTCTTGCCTCAACTATTGCAATGCTCTCCTAGCAGGTCGTCCAACTTGTGCTGTGAAACTTACAAATGGTTCAGAACGCAGCAGCGCGTCTGGTTTTTGATCAGCCCAAAAGGACTCCTGTCACTCCATTACTCAGTGATCTCCACTGGCTCCCCGTGGCCTCCAGAATCAAATTCAAGTCACTAACGCTGCATACAGATCTACTGCTGGGTCTGCACCCATCTACGTAAACTCCATCATACAAGTTTACGTTCCTTCTCGGCCGCTACGCTCCTCCAACGAACGCCGCCTGGCTCTGCCATCCCTCCACACAAAGCAATCTCAGATCACCAGATGTTCTGTGACACCACGATGGTGGAACGAGCAACCACACGCCATCAGAGCAGGGGCGTCCCTCTCTAACAAACTCATCTCTTCCGAGAACACTTCCTCTTATAACACCTCTAACTCCTAACCTCTAACATGCACTTCCTGTGCTCTTCTTCTTCTATCCCCTACAATTCTCTTGTATTGATTGCATTATTTTATTAACTCTTACTTCTTTCCCTAGGTATTTACCCCATTGATTTCATACATGCTATTAGTTCTCTCTTACTAGCATTTATTGCTGCCCTTACTAGTATGTATTGTCAGTTGTAGATCTCGGGCTGTATTTGATGCTCTGTTGATGCTTGTATGTTGTTCTTTAAATGTAAGTCGCTTTGGATAAAAGCGTCTGCCAAATGAGTAAAAGTAAAGTAAAGTTAATGGTAAGAATATTATATTCTCTGTGTACTCATTAATTAAGTAAAAACAAGTTAAAAACATTGGAAATTATAAACCAAAAAAGACAACCCACAGCATGGAGATGAATGGAGAAAAAACAGCTTGACCTAAAGAGCAGTCAGAGAGCACACATCACAGCCACAAATGCTGTACAATTTTGGTTTTGATAACCAAACTTTACAATATTTTTTTCTACATCTGGATCCCCATCTACAACATCATAGAGAGCAACCACTGAATTATGGCAGTTTAAATTATCATTTTAATTAGGCGCCACCTTAAATCTTCTTTCAAGTTTTTTTTGTAAAAGCACTTTGTGTTTAAGACGTTTGGCAAATACAGTCTAAAATCAAAGGTCTACAGATAGTGGGGTGTTATAAAGATTGTAAAGCCCTCTGAGGCAAATATGTGATTTGGGGTTATATAAATAGAACTGACTTGACAACAAGAAATTAGCAGACAGTTATGTAAAAATTGTATGGTATGTGAAAAACAAATAAATACACTTTCTGTTGCACTACATTTGGGGATGATTGGATGCAATTTGTTGGTTAAAAAATGTGCAAATGGTAGCTTTTAAAAATGGCCGAAATATTTTGTGGGTGTGAATGGGTGTGGCCTTTATGTGTTAGACCAAGGAAGTCCAAGAGAAATGAATTGTGCTTCTACGCCCCACAGCTACAAAAACATTATTTTACAAAAAATATATACTAATTTGTTCTTCTTTGGCCCGTATAACAATTTCAACCAATTTCTTTTAGAAATCTGTTCTTTTTGAAATATCATGGAATCTACAATCAGTGACATCATCAGTGAGTACCCTTGAGTTCATCACAGCTATTTTCAAAGGTTGAACGAATGGGAAAACAACTGCAGCGAACATCTTGGTCATCCCTGTGTGGGCCAAGTTAGTCACCACTTTTGAAATCTCGTTTCTTTAGTGACTCACTTCATAAAAAGGTTCATGAAGCGAAGAGTACAAACTCCATTAAATAAAGCTATGTTGGATTGCAACACTTGGTAGTGCAATATGCGAGTAGATAGGCCTGCAATGTAAGAAAAGCTGTCAGTGTTTATCAGTGCCCTGAGGCTAGAAGACAAAGGGGTGGCTGAGTCACAGCCTGTCCTAAGGCTTTACAGCTGAGCTCAGAACAAATGAGGCTACTGTCATTATACATCAAACAGCTAAACCCACTCGTACCTTTTGTTTGTGTGATTTTTAAAAATATAAATCAAATTATAGGCTGTGTTTCTGGTCTGTTTAACATTAAGATACCAAGCATTGTCACAATCATTTCATGTTTTTACATCAATAGAATCTGATAAAAGTAAATGGTTGCTTTTTGCATTTATTAAAGTGTCTATAATGAACATTTTTATAATAACATTGTATCAAATTACAGTGTGAAAACATTGTGTCTTTGATGAACCTACAGAGAATTATCACACAAATCTTTAGCTCTTAATAGCAAGTTTTATCTCAATGATTGGCTCTATCGCCCGAGCATTTAGCAGCTATTATTTTATTATTATTATTATTATTATTATTATAGCAGCAGATATTTCCCCCGTGGGCTGGTGGAGACCAAAAACAGAACTAACAGACGAGCTGATATATAAGGTTTGGTATCACACCGAGGTCACCTAATGATACTTCTAACAGCTTTGCACTGCAGTCGCTTAAGATAATGTGAGCTTCACAGATTAACAGGATGAGCTGTCTGAATCCTGAAGTCGCAATTCAGATCTTTTAAAGGTGATACGCTTAAAACGATACGCTGTGCTTAGAAGTTTAACTGAGAGATTGAAACAACTCTGTTCACCTCCACTTGACAGCTGCCGAGCTACCTGTTAGTTGTCTGTGTGTGACTGATGTGAGGCCATCGCTAGATTGTTTATGTATAAACACTCACCACTCTGTCGGTCTTTTCTGAACAGCAGACGCAGCCCACCGCTCATTCGTTCCAACATCAAAATAATTCATGGGATGCTCCTTTTTCAACAAACACATTTTTGGCCGAGCATAAATAGTACAGGCACAAGCATGCAGAGAGCACATTAACCAGGCAAGAGCCAATCATTAATTTGTGTTGTTCTCTAACTCACATTGAAATGCTAATAAGCTAGAGCTGAGTAAATTAGCTGCTGACAGTTGTAATTAAAGCCAGCGAAACCAACAGTTGTTTGTTTGAACATTAATTTCTTACAGTTTCTTGTGGTACTGTTCATTCTGCTCATAAGTTATAATTAAAATCATGGCCCTATTAATGCTGAAAAACTTTTTATTTTTATTTTACTGGAATATTTGCCCATCTGTTGTGTCTTTTTAAAATTGTATTAATTTATTTTTTCTGAATATAAATATGCAAAAGTCACATTAATTCCATCTGCGTGTGATGCATCCCCATGTGGGGGCTTGACAACACTGTTAAGAAACACAAGTGTTATGTTCTAGTCATACTGGACATCAACTCCACAAACAGAATGCCAAATGATGTCATAATGATAAACTGGTTACTGTTAGTTTCAAACATGGCTTCCTTAACAGTGACCATTTAAACAGCGCAAACCGGGACTGCTGTGTTGAATTGAACTGGTGAGTATGGTTCTGTACTTTTTACTCTTCCACATGTAGCGTCAACATATTGGGAAATATATCGATTTTATGTTAAGAGGCACTGTCAAATTGGATGAAATACAACAATTGCAGAGCTCATTTCACAACACTTAAATCAAGTGTGAAGACAGATTAATGTGCGTGGCTCTGAGGCCACTAACAGCAAAATAAGTGGTGGATCAGCTCAATAATAGTGAACCTAAAAACGAGGGGGGGTATGAAAACTACAAAGAAACAATGACACTGATCCCGCAGATCAATTCAAATGCAGCTCATTAAGGCTATAGACATTGGCCTTAAAGCAGCGAGAGATAACCTCATTCCTGCAGCAATCTTGTAAACAGGGAGAGAACTTTCTATAGTGTGTTATGTTGCAAGATAGAAGTGGGCTTCAAGCTCCTTCCAAAGCACTTTCACCAGAAGATCAAAACAATCCCCCTGAAACACGCCTGCAGGAGAAATCTGTTGCCATTTTTACGTACAATAAAAACTTTGAGAGATCACATTGTGTGACCGGGAAACACACTGGGGGCTACCCTGGAGATTTAATAGTGAAGCTACTTGTGTTTGGGCAGCAACAGGCCTGGTCATGTATAGCTTAGTACATAGAGCATGACACAAACTCTGCCAGGATTGGTGGTTTGATTGTTGCTGGAGACGCCCAAGTGGAAAAAACTCTGCAGACATGGTACAGTCACATGCAAGATCATGCAAGATCTTTAACCTCAAAGCTAGCCTACAGGTTTACAGTAAGCCATTCCTGTATGCATTTCATCTGGTACTGCTAAAAAGATTGCTTTCTCCTTTGCTCTAACAGCACAGCATGGAAACCTTCTTAATTATCTAAAAGGCCTGTGAGACCCATGCATTTTTAATCAGAGCCTGCGTGTTGGTATGGCAGGTGGTGAGGGAGGAGGAATACAATGAGCAACTTAATTATTGTTCTACAACTTGATAGATTTTAAGACCCATATGTCCGTGCTAACCAGATTTAAAATTCATCTCACAACAACCTCAGAAGGTTTGTTTGTCTTGTTCTTTCAAACAGGAGACTCTGGACAGATACACACAAATAAAAACCCAACTTTCTGTATGCCTTTTCATGACTTTAACTCTCTTCCCTAGATCTGCCTGCTGCAAACTTGAATAGCTGTTTTATCAACTGACTTTTCTCCCTCTGCAATAGCATTATCTTTTCCTGGCAATATATAAGTTGAGCCCCTACCTGTTTCCCACTTGGTCTCGATAACAAAACAATAGTGGGAACCAGAAATCCCTTTCGCTTGAATGATTCTTCCAAATCCTTGCTCTGACATTTGCAAAGTCTGAGCGCTGGTGAACTGAACAATCCTACTCAATGCCAATTAGAGTCTGTCTCGGATGCTTCTCAGCCAATCAATTGGACAAAGTGTGTTTCCTGGGATGCACTCTAAAGGGGGTGTATATGATAAGCTGAAGTACAGGCTGGTGACAGACATCCTCAGCCCGGTCATCCTGTACCTTTGCAAGAAATCAAGCATGCACCTGAGGAAGCAAAATGGTGTCTGGCCCTTTAATTTGACAGAAGTTGGCAACTTCTCAGTCCAGAAGGAGCATATGGCAAACAATGATGTGGGCATAAGTTTGCCATAAGTTGCACATGCCTGTAGGGGAGTAAGTATCAAGGCACCATCTGCCAAATTGAGAGAGTCCCAATTACAAAACACCTAGTGAATAATTCATCCCATCACTTGAAATAAAAACCAAATGCTTCATAAGAATGAAGGCGTTGAAACCAGTAATGAAAAATGTTCATTCAACTGCCTGAAGTAACACTGTTTCTGAACAACTTTCAACAGTCCTTCAACAGTCAACAACATAGGTCGTTTTAATCAACATCCAAATCAGAATCAGAAGGAGCTTTATTGCCAAGTAGTGTTTTACACATACAAGGAATTTGCTTTGGTGTTAAGGTGCTACACGCTGACAGACATACAGGTGACATAAATACATGTAGAAATATATAAATATGTAATAAACAAATGCAAGTTATATAAGAATAATATATTACAACTGACAATATTAAAAAAATAAAAATAATAATAAAAATAAAAACAACAATGGAACAAAAACAATTTACAATGTGCCAGGTTCGTGCAAGATATGACATGAAGTGAAATACGACTCATATGAACGTATCCTACAATAGCGCCTAATACCCCTAACAGTGGTGTTTGTCCATGCCTCACAAAAAAGCAATTTCAAACTCTGTTTCCGGACCAATCCTACGTTAGGTAAAACACATGAAATTCTAATGTTGAAACACGATTAACAGAATGTGAAAAAGTAAAAGCTCTTACATCACTCATTCCTCCGCTACCTCTCCTGCCACCACTTGCTCTTCCCAGTCTCTCAGTGGGCAGACTAGGTGTGAAATCCCCGTGTTGCGAAGCATTCCCTGCTTCCTTTCAACGCTCATGTTAACCCATTTGGAAGAACCAAGTGCGAATCTTGCAAGAAAACACTCTACTATAAATGAAAATATATATTATATATGATATAAATGATAAAATACGCGTCCCATGCTTTTGATTTCTCTGTCCCTCCCCCCGCTGCCCTCCTGGGGTTTTAATTCCCCCGATTTTTTCACATCCCCATATGATGAGATATCAGAAGCTGCCCATCCTCTATAGTTATTAGAAACAGTATCACTGCTATTTGTTATTGTGTTATTTTAAATGACAAACTTGTGATGATTTTAAACACATGGGCAAAAGATCTATGACAGTTTCTGAAATGTTTTACTTGTGTTTCCTTACAAGGTCTATGAAGCTTTCTAGTGATATCTTCTTGTGCAAATATTGGGATATTTAATTATATACTGGCTGCTGCTCAGCTTTCTTTGCCCTGCTCACGTCCCAAATGATTTACTTATCTCAGATATTTTAACATCTAAGACTTAATTCATCCCAAGCTCCTTGAAAATTATTCCTCGGTCTAATGCATTTTGACTACCATAGGCATACAGGAATGTGTATAGCAGTTTAGCTGGAGCTGAGGAGCCCTTAACAGAAGTTAAAGCTTAGATTGCTCGTTCAGTAAAGTACCTGACAGATAATCCTTCACTCTCCTACACACACACACACAATACATCTTCTGCTACTCATTCATGGTAGCTATAGTAGGTTCAACCCACAACAGAGATAATGTATATAGGAAAGTGCGATATTAGTATTATTGCTCTTTAAGTGAGGCACATCTGAAGGGTTTCCTTTTATCATAAAAATGTATTTACATCTGTATTGCTGTCTTTGCTATACTGTGATATTGTCACTGCAATATCAGGAGTTCAGTATGAATAAATATAAGCCTATTCTGTATCTGTACTATCACACCATTATGATGTGTGTGAGCAATATTTTCGGAGGGTGCTGTTTGCCACGGAGAAACATTATTTGCTGTCAGAAAATCAGAAAAAAGACTTTAGCAAAACAATAATTCCCACAGAAGACCACACCACCGGATTCTGAACAACCACTGAGCGCTTTCACCACATGAAAATAATAACATGTTGTATTGCACGTCGCAAATTGGCAATCTGATTTTTCATCCAGCCTGAATAGCCAAGCTAAAACTCTATTTTTCTAAATGCATCTTCAATATAGCACATACAATGAAGCTGTCATTTGTCAAATATTATATGGACCTTCAAGGACAAGCGGCAGCCGTGAATGTTTGTGTCTTAGCCTTCTCTCCTTTGATGTGGATGTGATTACACAGCTGAATCAATGGGACAGACAGAAAGCGAGAGCAAGTGGCTCATTCCCAGTCTGTGCAAATGTCATCCTCGACCGATTGTACCGTAGATGCACTCTTGATTAGATGAGAGGATCGATACAGTGGTCTTTTCCTGCAATGCAGGTTATCATTCAAACAATACAAATGAGAAAAAAAAAGAATGGTTCTTCTATTGGCAATTGGTGAGCTTTTGTGAGACTCAAAGCTCAGTTTGAAAGCATGCTTTTTCTGAGACAGATTAACCCTGCTGCTGCTGGGATCACACCTAATCTTAATTCCTTATACATATACCTGTATGAACAGATTTGTTCTTAAGTAGCTTACACAAGTGATTTAGGAGAACTTGCCGCATCCACCAATGTCTTTGTGTTTTGCCTTTATTTCTTCGGCATGAAAACAATTTAAGAGTTGTATGAGTCATGTGCAATTAGTCTGTAGTTATCCCAACCCCAGTTTTTCACTAATGGATTGTATATTTCATTACTTTGAAGGAATTCTCGGTTTGAAAGTCTTAAATTAATGACTTCATAATTATGTTAACATTATACTGTTTGATTCCGCAATTCAAATATACTCTTTATTATATTTTCATGTACTTAAAAAGGCTATTGATGCTTATTTCATAACACTACAATATCAATATGAACACATCAAACTGCAAAACGACTTCAATGACGCACTAATTGAAGGTTAATTTGCCTCTGTATATAGTAAGGTCAACTGAAAGTGTCATCTTTTGGATGGCTTAGCATGTCAGGCCCTTGGAAGAGAGTGATATATCGACAAAGAAAGATGAATGGTTATTGTCGTGGTTTAGATTATCAAAGGCTGTGCTTATGTGAAACTTGTTAGAGCGGAAACTCCGCAGACAGACACAACGATCCTGCCCTATTCCCTTAATTTCACTGCTGATGCTGCTAAAAATAATACACATTCGTTTATGGCTCTCCAAAAGCAGGACTTTAATCTCTGAACTTGTTAGGTTCTTCTTTTGATACTTCAATGTCATTTTCATGAATAAACGCTTCCTGATATATGGGGCAGGTCGCGTAGCCTTATATAGTATTATTGGGGCATTAATTATGCTAATACAAAATTCTCAATTACACATTATTTTTCCGAATTAGCAGCATCTATTTATATCCCCACTGACATGGTCACTGTGTTGTTGCCTTATTGTAGATGTCTCAGCAGACACAAATAATTAAATTAGCAGAATTCAAATTAGCAGAATTCACTGTTGCATGTTTGCAAATTCCTTTCAAAAGTCACCAGTTTGACAAAGAAGTAAATGGTACTCTTAACCAGTGCAAACTGTTATTTTAAGCCTGGAACTGGTAATCATTAACTGTGTGTTCAGACAGAACGTGAAGCTGATTTTGGCAGTGGCGTGAGATTGAATACAAAAACCATACAAAGCCTCATAGACGCAAATACAAAGCCACAGACGCAAATTTGTCTTGTGCAATTAGTACTAAAGACAAACTATATCTGACGCTGATGGGAATGTCATGAGTTTTGTAAGTATTTTCTCAAAAAGTATTGAACTATTTGACATTTTGACCTAAAGATACCACATGAAAAGTCAGCAGATCACCAAAATTATTAAGATATATCCTCGCAGAACCATGAATGTCTATAAGTGAATGCATATTTCTCTAAAGTTAGAGAACAAGCTGTGTATGATAGAGAGGTAGAGAAAAAAAAAACATTGTGTAGAATATGCCAGTTTCTTTCAAGCTGAATAAATAGAAATACATCCAGGGGAAAAACAGCAGAACGAATTATACAATAGGAGATCTAACAAACAGTTCAGATGCAAACTTATATTCTGTAATTTGGGATATTTAAATATTGAACTTTCTTCGTATTCCAGATATGCCATATATGCGGTGGCGATGGGGCAGTGGATAAGACACATCCCTTCGGTGTGAGAGACACGGGTTCAATCCCCCACTGTGACCCATCCACCAATGTCTCCCTGAGCAAGACACTTAACTCCTAGTTGCTCCAGAGGCATGCGACCTCTGACATGTATATAGAAATTGTAAGTCACTTTGGATAAAAGCGTCAGCTAAATGAGTAAATGTATTAAGCTTGTCCAGAGACGCCCTCATCCTGCTGTTATTATTATCATTTTTATCAGAGTACATGTATTTTTATTTGAAGACTTTCAGTCAGGATTTAGAGTGCATCATAGCACAGAAACAGCACTGGTGAAAATTTGTTACCTTCTAATTGCATCAGGCAAAGGTCTCTGTAGCTGCATTTGACACCATTGACCATCACATCCAATTACAGAGACTGAAACATTTAATTTGCATTAAGGGAACTGCTCTAAGCTGGTTTAAGTTAGATTTATCAGATCAATCTCAGTTTGTACATGTTAACAATGAATCCTCAATGAACGCCAAACTTCTGGTTTCACACCTGACAGTCTGCACCAAGGTCCGAACCAAAGTTCATGTTTTGATACATTCGGTTAGTTTTGGTTTGGTTTCTCACTGCAATTCTGCAACCGCACTAAAGGACTTTACATGACACACTTGTGTCCTGTCGTCATCATCTCTGTGGGCTGCGTCTCCCTATACTTGACATTGATTGGTTTATTAAACAGTTCAGCAGGTATCTTTGACAAGAATGAATGAATAAAAAATTTACATATGCATATTTGCTACTATATCTGCGATGGACTGGCGACCTGTCCAGGGTGTACCCCGCCTTTCGCCCAATGTCAGCTGGGATAGGCTCCAGCCACCCGTGACCCTGTACACAAGATAAGCGGTTGACGATGGATGGATGGATGGATGGATGGATGGATGGATATTTGCTACTATAACCAACTGTACTGAAGGCTCGTTCAAATTCGCAATTGTCCTCTTTGTGCAAACATTATAACGTCGCTGAAAGGAAAGGAGGAGAAGACAGCAAGCAATCCTTCTGCACCTTCGTTTCAGGAGAAACCAAAGATGTAAGCAGCAGTGTGCTTCTATAGTAGCTGTCTGAAAAGATGAGCTGTCATTGGAGATTTATTATTGTGTCCTTATTTCAATGCATTTCCCTGTGCAAGTCCGAACTATCCAAAAAATTCTTTCACACCAGAAACAAACCAAACCATGGTTCAGTTTAATCCAGACCAAGACTACCTCTTTCTACCAAATTTCTTCTCTTTGGTCCGGACTGTGGTACCTGCAATTTTGGTTCGGACCAAACTGAAAAGTCCGAAAGTCCGGACCAAACGAGGTAGGTGTGAAAGCCCACTTAGTCATAGTGTTTCGCAAGGTTCTGGGGGACTTGGAATCTCACAGAAATTTGGATGATCAAACGTGACTTCAGACATGAACAAGCATGGAGTCAGACTGTTGTCGTCAGGTAGTTGCACTTTTGTGTGCTACACTTTGCACAGAAAAACAAAGAAAGAGAATTAAATTGTGGATGAATCGATGAACCGAAGAAGACAAAATCAGCATGGATTATAAATTGTGGTGCTTCCCGGTCATAATAAGCATAATACCGCCTCTTTAAAAGGTCTTGTTGTACGGCTGAAGACAAGATAGCTGAAGGAGTTGCATGGTGTACTGCAGAAGAGTTGCACAACATGTTTTAAATTGTGATGGACTCAGTGAACCTGACACAGCTCTTGCAAACTGTAGTGCTGAAAGTTAAGAAAAAATACACAGACCCGACACAGCAGATGTCTCTATCTTCACTTAAACTTGACATTAATTCAACAACATTTCATTTTTCACACTACATGTTAGTCCTTCACTTAGTCACTTTTAGCAGATACATCCACTTATTCTGAGACTCTTTGGCGTGCAAGTGGAGAAATCAACATCAAGCAGTCAAAAACAACAAGCCCTTTGCCTTGTCTGAACTGGCACAGAATGAAGACAAAGTGACTTCATCATGCATTTTCTTTGAGAGCTACAAGTTCAGACTTAGTTCACTTCTTTCTTTCATTCCCTAAACATTTTTTAACTGTCACATTAGTTACTATGGTCGAGTGCAAGCTTACAGTTAGTCTCCCCCTTTCTGTACCTTTGCTATATGATACAAAGACATATTAGGCTACATTTATGTGTTAATATAAGTTGTCATAATTTCAGACACTAAAATAATACAATAACACAATCAAGCCATATTTACATTTACATTTTTGGCATCTGTACATTGCTACATGTCTAAGTGACTTACAATAAATTATCTCCCAGAATTGCAATATTCCTGTAACTCTCCCCCTTAAATAAAGCTTGCGATTATCATCAGTATAACTCATACAGGAAACAGCAGTATAACCTTATCTATCTGTAGATGGCCAGTTGAGCTCTGTTGCCAAAACCTTCCAAGCTCAGAAAAGATAGTCTTTTTTAACAAACCACAGCGAGTCGTGAAGGGGTGAATAGGACAGGACTACATCCCTAATTAGTATCCTTGTTGGTGTCATTCACCCCCTGTGAAACATGCAAAATATGTATCCAATTATATGTCAACATTCAAGAGATTAAAGCTTCCTGTAAGCTACAGAGAGACACTAATAATGTATCCCCAGCTGCAGACTCCGTTGTCTACACACTGCCCTTCAAGATACAACACACTGTGCATACAGACAGATGAAGGGACATTTGGACAAAAGACTTACTTCTGTTTGTTGTTTTCTCCTGGATTAAGCAACATCAATAAAACCAGAAAGTACCTTATGAGCCAATTATAACCAACCGTCACATCCACAGTGGTTCAGGTTCATCAAAGTAGGACCAGTGGAATAGTAGCGAGTCTTTACATCATTATAGTTACATTACATTTATTCATTTAGCTGGCGCTTTTATCCAAAGCGACTTACAATTGCTACATATGTCAGAGGTTGCGCACCGCTGGAGCAACTAGGGACACATTGGTGTCTCACAGTGGATTTGAACCAGGGTGTCTCACACCAAAGGCATGTGTCTCATCCACTGTTCCATCACCACCCCAGTTTTAAACATTAAGCATCAGACATACTTTGAAGATGCGTGATCCATTAAAGTGTTGTCAAAACTGGATGAGTCCTGTCTAAAATCTTCAACCTTTAATTATACTGCTTTTATCCGCCCAATTTGTGTTTATACTGGAATATTACACCAAAGTGCATATCTTTCCAACTCAGAGAGAAACCAAAAGGAACACGAGTCAAAAGGAAAAAAGACTGCAATGGGTTTGGGTCGCCAGTCGTTATGTGTTAACTACACAACAACGCATCAAAACGGCGACACATTTCTGACACATCGCCGACGTCTCCCAGATCTCTAGCATGCCAAATATCTGCCGGAGTCGGCCGACTCGACATCCACAATCAGCCAATGAGAGCAGGCTGCTGGCAGAGCAGGCAGCTACTTTTTCACCGCAAAACACTTTTTACTCACCTCCAGCTCTCTGTAGCTCAGACAATCCCTGCTACCTGCGTGTGCTAATCCATTCTTTCACCCATATTCTTTGTCTTTATAATTGCTATCTTTATAATAAACAACTGTTTCGTGTGTAGGTTCGCGTCATTTCCCGTTTCACATTTCAAGTGTGTGTTCTCGACAAAACGTGGTTTGGAGGTCAGCGTCGGGTGACAGAGTCTCTGTCAGCTCGTGTAGTGTGTGACCCCCTGTCACCGATCAGTCACATAGTGTGAACACAACGACTTCAAGACTCCCGTCACTAGACAGCGAGTTGTGTTGTGTGAACGGCACGGGCATCGGCCGATGCTGAAAGTCGTGTAGTCTGCACAAGGCCTTGGCCGGGTATATGTATATTTCTATTTCTAGAAGCCTAGGTTATTTCTTAATTCTACTTCTACTTCACCACTTGAATTGGCTCCCTTTCCCTTCAGTTCTCTTTTCTCCAAACTCGCACACTACTGCAAACACTGCAGCTTGCCCTGCCTCTTTCTGTCTCTCTCTTCCTGTATGCGTCTGTGCTGCTGATGTAGTGGTAGCATTATGTCCCCGAACAGACACAGAACTTGTCTTATGGATTTTTGCATCAGGAATTAATTTTTTCCGCAGCATGTAAGCCACATGTGGAGCAGGCTTGTTAATGATGCAGCCTATCAAAACAAAACCAACACGGTACCGAATAACATCCGCACTGGTGTAGGCCTGCAGTTAACGATGATGACTCAAAGCTTCTATAGATTATTTAAGCGATTCATCGATGCATTGTTTAAGAAGTACTTTGGCTTGGCAGTGGCGGCTAGCCTTCAATTCAACAATCAATCATGGTTTCAGTTAAATGCTAAAGTTGCTGTTACTGTTACCGTGTCTGTGGTCCGCTGGCAGAACACCGGGTGCTTTCTGATCAGGGGCCGTCGTGCTGTTGCCGAGGCGACATAAGTTGCGTTTTGCAGTGGACGCACTGTGACATTACAGAGTAGTTGTTTTCTTTTAGCTTGAAATAATCCCATACTTTGGACACTTTCTTCTTCGTCCCTCGCTATTTTCTTTCTCACACTCAACACTTTGCCATCATAAACACGTCGTATTCACACAGTGTAAATGTCCGTGTGCTATATAGTTATATGAAACAAAGCGTTGATGCATTTTAGTAATAGATTTAATGGATGAATTGTTTCAGCCCTACACTCCACTGTCGCTTTACCTGGTCCGTGCTTGTCAAATGCACGCGTCTTGTAACGTATTAGGTAGCATTTGTCTGTGTTTCTCTGCAAAATGCTAAAATGTAGGTTATCTGGGTAGCAGTCAGTCATATACTGTACCTGGGCGGCCCGCCCAAGTAAAGTCTATGTGTGGGAAACAATGTTATACTACAGGAGCTGAACATAGCTATCATGGCAACTGTAGTGTGTGGCCAGGAGTTTTTCCTTATCTCAGTCGAGGGTTTAAGGATAGAGGGTATCATATGCTGTATAGATTTGTGATATTGGGCTATATTAAAAAATGTACTTGAAATTATTTGTTTATTGATATTGTTGCTGATTGTGTTGATAGACAAATTGATTAATCCACTAATTATTTCACCATTATTTACATGAGGTGTACATCACATGGTGTTATGTTAGTCAGTGCAGACAAATGAGTAACATCACAAAATTTTTATCCATTTGGCCCAGTATATTACTATCAACCGATTGCCAGTTTGCTGTGCTATCTTCTCCTGCTAGTGAGCAAAAAAGATGGCACAGACATTTCTCGGATATGGGTTTTGGAAATGAGTCGGCTCTCAAACTGCCCTCAGTGCTGAGGCTACCCTACTTTCAAATGCGAAAGAAAAGGCTAACTTCACCATCTTGTCAAGTTAGTGGAGAAATGACCGATGAGACAGTATCGTCTCTCTAAATATAGAGGCACGGAAGTATCCTCTGCCAATTTCTACAGGCAACAGTGCAAAGGACGCACAGATTAACCTCTGGCTCATGCTCCTCCGAGTCCATTTGTCATCTCCCCTACTGTGTCAGCTTCAGGTGGACAGGCATTTGCTCACACAGGAGACATATCTTCACCACACTGCAATGAAGTCAGCCTTTTATCTGGGAATAGGATAACAATGATTCAAAGGTGTGACGCAGATCCAATTTCCCTGGAGCAAAGTCTTTTGGTTGAGCATCTATGTTGTACATTATGATAAATCACATGTGGTATTACAGTCTAGTGTTTACTGTATATTGTTCAGGAAATTGCTTGTAGTTCACTGACTAACTCAGCAGACATTGTCTCTCCTTCATTTATTGTCTTTCATTACACCCACAATTCCCAGAAAACAGAGTCAACCAGCGCCCTAAACTAGCATTTCTGCTGCATGTTTTACAACGAGGTGTCCTTTACACAGAAGATACAGTAAGAGGAAAAGACAGCGACAACAAACACATGATAACTAGACAACCTGTGTACGAACTGGAGGGATCACCATGAGCGGAAGTCAACCCTTTGTCTCTGGGAAGTACAGAAACCCACAGTGATGCTGTGATGGGAGCAAGCTGGTAATGTCAATCCTAGGCCCCATACACCAATGGGATTTCAAGCAAGTCTGTTTTTCCATTTCAAAAAAATGTCACTTATTGTGATGATCAAGAAGCTCAAGAAACGCCGGACAAAGACTGGAAAGCCACTTTGAGGGCTGTTGGTAATGGGCACAAAAAATAGCTTTCTTACAGCAGAGCACTGACTCACACAACGCATTTTCACGTTCGAACATTATTATTTAATCCATTCAGCCTACTGTAAGAACCACAAAAAAGAAGGCTTCTTTACAATTCATCTGACAAACTCAGGCTTGCTGCAACTATTTTGTGTATAAAGAAAATGAGTGTCTGCCAAATCAAGAGCTTAAATGCAGAGCTGTTTTTAAGGCTGTTGGAACAAGTCCAAGTCACATCTCGGGTCTATAGGGGGCAAGTCCAAGTCAAGTCTCGAGTATCTAGAGGGTAAGTCCAAGGCATGTCTTAGGTCTTTAGCGAACAAGTCCAAGTAAAGTCTCAGGTCTTTAAGAGGTGGGTCCAGGTCATAGCTCAAGTCTTTAGAAATGAAGTCCAAGTAACATCTCGGGTCTATAGGGGGCAAGTTCGAGGCAAGTCTCAAATCTTTAGGACTTGTAAGTCAAAAAACATTTTTCCAGTCAGTACGTTGTGTAGAAATTACAATAACACTAGCTTTACTATTGAAAAAATAAAAATAACTGCAAATCAAGCCTAACTTGCAGCTCAACATACATAAACAGTACAGCAGTTGCTGAAGCTAAGTTTGTCTAATGCATTTAAGTTCAGGTGACTCGCTGAGTTTTAGAGTACACCTAATGAACAAATCAACAGAGCTAGTTTAGCTCACAATAAATTTTAAGACAGCCTGGTCGCTCATATTTGTATATTAGCATTTGCAGTTTTATTAATGAATTAATTATTTATACTGTTACAGTGTAGAGTGCTGTCCATTATCTAACCTAATTTAGAGTTTTACTACAACTGCAAGTGTGTACTAGTCATCTCCATTATGATATTAAATCATTCATGACGTTATGTGTTTGGCTCAACACATATCAAGCATGGAAAGCATGTGTGTAAGCATGTGTGTGTGTGTGTGTGTATACAAAAAGAGAACAAACAGAAAATAGTGAATTGCATCCCTTTATGAAATATTCAAGAGACATTTCATGAAGCTCGATTCATTAATTGTCTGTGTTATAACACAGGTCTTGACCCCAAAAAAGAGCTGCTGCTTTTCCTGCAGTGAAATTGCTTCACGGTGAGAGTCATGTTGAGACTAAACTCTTTTCTCATTAAATAAAATTAAAGGCCTGCAAACTGTGCAGAAAACATTAGGTAACACCTGATTGACAAGGCAGAGAAGTGTCTTCACTTTCTAGTTATAGGTGTATTCATCTAATGAACTGAAATGCTTTTTAGTGACAGTTAAGCTAGTACTTAAAATCTACTCTATATCACAAATACTAATTCAGATGGCACATGCTACACAGTTCCTCTCTATCTATGGCCTGAGGCTCCCTAATAAAAGCACCACTTCAAACAGCAAGTGAGCATTTAATTAAATTTCTCCACAAATTAATGAGACACACTGTTTATACCTCCATGACACAATTAGTGAAGTCACCAAGACTGTGCACCAGTGATACTGATGAGGCTCATGGAATACCTTATTGTTCTACCTCTCAAGAGCACGTAAATGACATGCAAATAGTAACAGCTAATGTCCCTCTGTGAAGAAAACCTTGCTGAAGGCCATTGTAATGTAAGTAGTCTAAACTGCTTCTCTGTATTTACCCATGGTTTGTATCTTAATATCTTTGATGGATTCAATGCATAATTGCCAAATTTTAATGCATTTTTGAAATACTGCTTTGAAGCTTTTGTCTTGGAAAATTTAAACACTCAGCATAATTGTCCTTTTGTGCTTTGAGGTTAAAATGCTAAACGTGTGTTGTTTACAAATGTTAACCATCAATAAATGTCAGCTGATGGCTTGCAGGAAACTGGAGCCTCTGACATGCAAAACGTGTTAAATGCTTTCTTAAGGAAAGGGTACAAGAATGTTCAGCCCTGTAATGAATAAATCTCAAGTTTAAATTTGAATACATTCAGATAAAATACAATAAATATGATGCTTGCTCTTACACCACAATAGCATTATACTGCAACACCATGTAATATTTTACTAGAGTATGTCTATCTGCAAAACCACATTTTCTTTCTGTTTTATCTACAGATAAGAACACTAAACTAAGATGGTACAGACAGTGGACAGAACAACAACAAACAGCTATCATGTTGTTGCTATTCTGGTCATGAGTTTGAGGAAGTTGACCAGTGGGCATACCTATCAAAAAATGTGTGTCGTTCTTTAAGCTACAGTAGATCAGTAAAAGTCTGCCCTCTTTCTAAATGACTTTTAATACGGTTGTAACTTGTTGTAACTTAACTTGTTTGGTATATACGGCAAGTTGGGCAATATAATTTTTAAAACTCCCAAATATCAATATAAGTATTGCACATAGCTTCTCTTACAAATAAAGTGTTTTATTTATAAGCAATAAAATGCATCCTTGGTGCACTCTGGGGCTTTGCTGCTACAGCCTTACTTGGCCAGTAGCTAATTATAGCTAATATTAGCTGATGTTAGCTTAATTTAGATAGATATTGCTATGTAACTGACATTACTAAGTAGCGCTGACCCCAAACAGTCAAAGATTTGATGCTTCCATGGTCGGAGCCTGATTCGACTGTCAATCTGATATCTCTTTGCAGTGAAACGAGGATCATGACACTTTGGCGATAAGGGGGAGCTCAACAGTTTTCTCCCAATAAGTTAATATACAGCCTGTTACAATATACATTTCAGCGTTTATTGCTGTAAATAAACATGTGAAAAGAAAAAAAAGGTTTTAATAAATGTTTTTAAAGTGTGTGAATAAATCCAAAATTGTAACCCTAACCCTTAGGCGAAGAGGAACAAAGTATCTAGGTGAAGAGACGGAGCCCCAGCTTCACCAGTGTTGTGCCGACTTGTCCACACCTCATACCCACTTCGGATCATTAATCACTAATTGCTGAAGAACACAAAGAATATTATGTTGTTTTGAAACAGACCCGTGAGGAACCGCGACGTGCTTGTAGTTGTCGGCCGCACGGCATACACACAAAACTCTGCACAAGACCGGTGAATGACAGGCGAGCAGAGAGAAAACGGTCAACCACAAGCCTCAGTTTAGCTGGAAACGTACATTGTAAGTTACACTGGCTAATAAATAGAGACTGCAGCTCTGCAGCTTCTTAAGATTAAAGTGGAGCTACTGTGTGTAGCGCCCCCCCGCTCGCAATCGCCGCCGCACAAACACACATGACTCAACTCTAGACAAGACGTGACAATTCTGATTGGACTATGTAAATCTTTAGTCGGGGACAGGCCTATTACTAAGACAGTTCACTGACTTACCTGTACTACTGTTATACCACGCTGTAGTATTTACCATATTCCTGTAATTGCCAGTTGTGGCCACAGGGGCCACTGTTGCATATGCTTGCCTTTAACAGAAAGACAGCAGTTTGAATATTTCATTGGCTAGTAAACGTTCCTAATAGTTAGTATGTTTGCCTTCTAACATTCAAGTGTCTTCAAGATGGTTGTCTTTACAAAGATTACAGAACCCTCTACTTTCACTTGACAGTACCTCCACAATAACTTAAAAACTTTGGTAAATCTGGTGCTAACCCTAATCACACACCCTCTAACATGCTTTCACGCAATATGTACTGTTCAGAGATCACATGCTGACATACACACTGGCATATTTGTTTGGCTGTGACTTGAGCCTGAAGCAAAATGTACAGAAATTAGTGGTTATCAGCTGAGGAATATCTTCAAAATTAGATCAAACCTTTTCCTTAGTAAAAGAGAAAATTATACATGCTTTTATATCCTCCAGCCATGATTATTTCAATGCCTTGTTTACTTGTCTGAACGGTTGAGCTATGGAACCGCTCCAAATTGTTCAAAATGCAGCAGCAAAACTACTGACCAGAACAAAGTGTTTCTCACACCATAACCCAACTGGCTCAATTCTCTTTTAGATGTCATTTCAAAGAGTATGTCACTTAACTTCTAACCCCTTATTTTCCTCACTTTGGTAAGTAGTTTGTGCTTCTTGCTTGAAAAGCGCTCTATAAATAAACTGCTGTTGTTATGATCACACATTTGACCTTGCAATGCCCAAGGTTCAATCTGTGGCACTTATGTTGTGATATTCTGATTAATAGCATACTAGATATTATTCTAGGAGTAGCGGTTGGTTTCTGGACCTCTGGAATTGCCTCTCTTTCAAATCTGCTGTTGTCTGCAGTGTGCACTATACCTGATGGGTAAACACAACAGGATACATATACAAATGCACAGAGAGTGGGAAGAAAAAGGTGCTGCTGAGGGCGACCACAATGTAACCACACATGAAAGGCAATCCAAACTTTGTTAGCAAATAATGCTTAATATAAAGATAGGAAAAGACTTTGGCACTGTGACAACAAAATGTCACGTCAGTCTATCCATCAGAAGGTTTTCACATATTACAAGTTCTGCCCATAAACTGTAAACATTACTTCCATTCAAGGAAGTGATGCATAAGAACCGGCTGTATGTCACTGAAAGATAAGAGAAGGCAGACATTTGGCATTAAAGGCATACAGTGAATGTTGGAGTTCATCACCAATCCTCTCAGCTGCCTTCAGCCACTATCTGACCTACCACACATGCAATGACCTTTCTGGACTTTCTTCTTAACTGCACAGTTTTCATTTGTGAAGTCAGGCCAGCTCAGTGTTTGCTCACAGGAATGAAGGAGTTGAAGATGAGTATTACAGCTCCCCCTCCACTTTGGACCAGACATGTATCTACTCAGACCTTCCTCGGAGTGTCAGAGTATCTGACATCAAATCCCAAGGGTCTCATTATCTCCTGCAAGGCTGTTGTTGCGACATGACAGGACAGGAGGAGGTGCCAGGCGGTTCAGGTGTGGGTCTTGGCCGGTATAGGAACTGCTGTCGGTGTGGACTTTGGCCCTGCCTGACGCCACATCGACCCCCTCACTACTGAAGACCTAACAAAGCCTTCAACACAACAAACTCAGTAGTGCATCAGCTGTGATGTTGACACGCAGCGAGATTTCAGTCAAAGCACTGGTTAGAATATGGGTTGTGTATTATTACTGTGTGGGATATTAAACAAAATAACACTCCTTGAACAAAACTGCAAGATACAAAAGCCGATTTGTTTTTATTTTTACGAGTCAGTCAGTTTACCGAGTCACTTTGAGGCGCAGATATTCTGTTTAAAAATGAGTTTACACTTGTGAAAGACAAATATCACAGCAAAACTGAATGTAATAGGAATGCTACAGCGATAATATCACGTACCACAAGGTAAGACACTACATGCAAGGCCCAACCAAGAAAAAGAAAAACTGAAGCCGGACATATAGTAGTGTGAATATGTACAAACCTCGCACTCAGCTGCACTTTACGCGCGGGTTTCAGGACAAAAACAGCCCCGTTGCGCTGTCGTACAACAGCTCAGGCAAAGTGTGAAGAGTTAAAATAACAATCTGCACATACACACATGCCTTTTTTCAATCCTCTTACCTTCTCTTCGGCAAGACCCTAAACGGGCGACACAGGAGAGCGAAACGGCGCACAAAACCCACCACTTGTTGGATGGAGCCATGCTGCTGAACGGGGCGCTGATCCGGGCTGACTGTAAAGTTCAGAGGAAAACTTCATCAGGTTGAAGGGCTGAAGTTGCGAGTGTGTGGGTGCGTACTTCCGCTTGATAACGCCGTGCCAGTCAGGCACTATGAAATTGGAATTCCCAGCAATTTCCTGGTGGGCCACTTCAATGTGAAGACTAAAATAGCCTATATCCCTTGACTCATAACGTTTCAGAGGAATTAAATGAAAAGCAAATCATTTTATTTTTTTATTATTTAGATTGTGTATCATAGGGGAGATCTGGCATGGTTGTAACAACACCAATTCCACCAAATAGAGATAAGATAGGAGATAGGTAATCATTCCAGTATTTACCTACCTCCTCCCCGATCAGGCAAGGTGGTTATCAAGTCTGGAAAGAGGTGCATTCAGAATATATAGAGAAAAAAATGATTTTGAGGTAAGAAAGTAAAGTTTTTGACCAAGACTATTTATTGTTTAGTATCTATACTATTGTAGATAAAATTGTTTGATTTATATTAGATTGAAATATTGATTGAAAAAGTCCCGGTACGCCAAAGAGTAAAATATAGAAGTGCTGGGATATGTACCGGTGAATACCGCCCACTCCAAGCACTGACTGTGACTCTGAATAAGAATATACACACATTGACACACACACACACACACACATACACACCTCTTTTTAGTTAGACCTAAGGATGTACAGAGATGTTCTTTAATTAATTACATTTTAGTAGTATTTATTAAGTATACTTTTAAGTAAGTTTATTCTATAGATAAATTTACATACACAAAGTCTGTTAAAGCAAGAGAGAAACATTTGTTTTTTATATATAACTACCTGTTTTGGAAGCATGTCATGTAGTGTGGCATCTGTTTTTGCTTCTTTTGTCTTATTGTTACAACCTAACCTGGTATTGCGAACAAGGCAACACATTGCATTTGACATCAACTCACGAGGTCTGATATTCTTGTAGAGGACTGAATTGGTGCCATTTGTAGTGAACAAATGTGGGTTCTTTGTATAAAAATTTGAGAACTCTAGCTTAAAAAATTCAGTGAGTTATAGTTTTTGAAACAAAAATTGTTACAACCATACCCAGTCTCCCCTATTAATATTATATTACCCGTATTCATTTATCGTTTTTGCCATTTTAGGAGTGGCGCGTGAATGCTAACGGGATTGTAGCCAACCTGTACCAGTGCATCTCAGCTGAAAACTCGATCCTGCTGTTTAGCACAAACACACGAGCTCTTTCTCTCACCCTCACTCTCTGTTGGGATCAGATGAACTGTGGCAAATCCAGCCCCAGGTTGCATCTTTTCAACCCCTCAACAACACTTTAATCCGCAGCAATTCATTTGATGAGATGAGACATTTTCATCTGAAGCCCATTACCCAAACTCAGCTGTCTGTTTCATTCAGGAAATTCGTACCCGAGTTATGGCCTTTGGAGAGGGTTTTTGGGAGCTTTCAGCTGGTCCAGGCCACTACCGGTGACATATGCTGTAATTGAGCTTCAGGCAGGCACATATCTGCTGAATTTATAGTCTGCCAGTCCCTTTGTACCCCATACTTTCATAACTTCAATGAATTCACTGTGTTAAATACTGCACTGAATTTATGTACAATAAACACTATGAAAAAATTCCAAAGTCCAAAGATTTGATACACAGTTGGGGGTCAAGATGGGCGCCGTCTGCTGTACAGATTGTAAAGCCCTCTGAGACACATTTTCTGAATTTCAACTTGACTAGTCTTAAGATAAAAGCAAAAGCAATGGCATTTGTTAAAGCCCCAGCAAACTGGGCTACTTCACATGTGAGAGACTCCACGTGAAATTAAGATGTAACAATTGTAACAACATTCAAACCTTAATATATAAATATCTTTAAAACAGAAAGATTAACTACACACAGACACTGTACCAACTCACTGCTACATATCGTAACCAGGACCAGTCGCAAGGTAACTCCAAGAAATTGTGTAGAACATAACTCCTGAAAAATGGCGAACTGTTGTTTTTACACTAAGCTTTTTGTATGGATTAAACTAACGAGACATGTTATTTAGTTCAAGCTTTAAATGTGCCGGTAAGCAGACTTTGCTACCTTTGGACACAGCCAGCCTACAAGTACTCATGGTCTTGAGAAAGGGTTTTGGCTTTTAGATACTAGATAGATGTTAATTAAACAGATCAACTGAATTCCTGTAGTGGTTTTAGTGTACTGGATTCTTTATAACCTCAAACTGCTGTCAGGGAAGTGAAAGATATTCAAAGAAAGTTAAAGATATTGCTGTTTGACATCATTCCAAAACTGATGGCCACGATCAAACTTTTTGTGCTGTCCCCAGATGGTGCCACACTTGCCTCTCTTTCTGGACAACACCGAGACAAGGGGCCCTGGTCCAACTCCCCAGAACAGCTGGGAAAATCTGTGCAGGGAAAGTTAATATTTGTTTCCTCTTCCCGAACTGACGCTGAGGTGCCATCAAATCAGCCCCCTAAACCCCAACTGCTCTCATGGAGCTCATAAACAGCCAGCAGCAGAAGACAGTGGTCACACTGGTCAGCTCCCAAGAGTGACTGTGTGGAACTTTATTAGTGTGATGCACAATAGGAAAAGAGCACAGATGCTCGGTCCTTTGGTAAATAAAGGTTTCCATATATAATAATAAAGTAAGATAAATAAGTAAATTAAGATATCATTGGAAATGTCATTAAGATAATAGACTGTCCCATGGAGATGTTATTAACTGTATGAGTCAGTTAAATCACGTCAACCACCTTGAGTAAACTATGACTATTTCCTTCTGCCTGGGCCAATATCTAACTAAGAATTGCTTTTCTTGAGAAATGGTGTGTCATCATTAATAAAGGTTTCATATTCTGAGGTGCAGCCTGATGTCTTGAAGAAGCCCTATATGGATTTCTGGCACAACTTCACCTGCTTCCAAGTAGCAAAAAGGAGGGAAATTGTGCACTATGTGGAAAACATTATTGTCGGACCAGCCTGCTGTATTCACATCGATTTAAAGCACAGTGCACATGTGGTTCCAAACAGCTCCTATGAATGCCAATCATTTGCAATTATTCCTAAGTAGCAATTTAGGAATAATGGAAATGTTCATTGCCAGTGCAGGAAGTAGAGTTAAAGAGGTGGTATTATGCTTTTTCCCTCTCCTTTATTGAGTTATTTATCTTTTTTGTGCATGTAACAGGTTTGCAAAGTGAAAAAGCCCAAAGTCCAGCACAAAGGGAGTTCCCATCTCCCACAGAAAGCTCTGCTCTGAACCTCTTGAAAACAGCTCGTTTGTAGTCCAGCTTTTACTTCCTTTACTTGTGACGTCACAATGAAAACGCGTCATAAAGCCAAGCAGCTAGTGGGTCAGGCACGCCCTCAAACCAAGCTAGTCTGAGCGGAGGCCCTTTGGCTGGACTCGCCTTTGTTTGGTTTTCCATTGTAGAAATGTTGCACCTGTACCTGCTTCCAGGTACTTTGTTTCAAGCGAGCGGAGGGATACTAAAATGTAACGTGAAAACAAGACAGACTGCTGATTGGTCAGAGAGAATATTCTCTATTCACTGCATCATCATTGCTGCACCAGACAGAGGCCATCAACAGGAAGTTTTATATTTTACAGTTTTTGTATGGAATTTCATCACTAAATCCACTTCTGAGAAGTTTTGAGGTGAGAAATCAGCTGTGTAGATTTCGAATATTAACAGTTTTACGAGAAGTGACGGCGAAACAAAAATGCTTGAATATTTTTGGAGTTGATGAGCTTCGCAAGTGGCTGCGGGGGAAGCCTGTGCCAACCCGCGGGAGGAGCGTGTGAGGCCGGCCAGCCGCCCGCTCACAGAGCCCGCTGCAGCAACAACGGCAGAGGAAAACACAGCTGGAAGGTTTTCTGCAACGGAAAACGGAGCAGGGCCGAGTAGAGTCGAGTCTATCGATTTGCGCTATGGTAGCATTTTTCGTTTAGTCCTAAAAGACGATGCCACTCCATCACAACCTGTAATTATGCTTTATTGGTTGTGAATTATATTTAAAATAAACACGGCAATGTAACTTCACAGACTGTTCAAGTGCGGAGTTGTTGTAAACGCTGGCTAACACGGCTAAAGTTATAACTATAATGCTAATGTTACACCTGATGTGAAAGCTACTGAGCAAACATTCAAATTGTTTTTTGTGTTTTTATGTAAAACTGAGTTGAAATATAGCATAATACCACCTTTCATTCATCTAGTAGCTGTATGTATATGTAGAAATATTTGCCTTCCAGATCCTTCTGTCAATCTTTTTATGACCAGTGCCATAGCCAATGCAGTCTAAACTGAATTGATTTATTAAATGTAACATAAGCTTTGGGGGGATGATGGCCTATCCAGAATAAAAGAAGAATACAGGTTACCTACCTCCCTAAACATAAACAGGAAAAAAGATGTCACTCCTATGGTTACCTCGACTGATCTTTTAGATGTTATTGACATTCTGTACATATCGTATATTAACACTAGCAGAATTAGTGGTCACAGCACAGCACTGTCTTGTTGGCATCCAGGAAAAAGAAGGAGTCGAGCCAGCCTCGGCTGCTACCATTTTAAAGTAGGTGCCATCATACTCCAATCTGAACAGCAGCCACCACCTGCAACTCAACATACTGAGAAAACACAAAACAGCACCACCCTAAGGAAGGGAGGAAGAAACAGCACAGAAATACTCAGCCACACTCTTAACGATAATAAATCAGTGTTGTGTTAAACTGCTTGTTGTGCAGCCCTTAACTGACAACAAAAACTTAATTAATTTGGGTTAAATCTACAAGGACCAAATAGCCCTAATCTTAACCAAGTGCTTATAGTTGCCAGTTCACAGGTGCCAATATTGTAGAAATGACCACTCAGAGAATGGTGGCAGGGAATATTTTGCAGATGCATACAATATAAATCCATAACAAAAATATCCTGTCTGATCTGCTGATAAAGCTC